>NW_027137967.1:11470-65842 GCF_003813185.1 Lentinus tigrinus ALCF2SS1-7
CATAATACGATCGGATGACAGAGCGGGGGTCGGAGGTGATCGGAGTCCGGGCGGAAGTCCGGATAAGGCAGGAGGGAAAGGAGCAGGGGTGGTGACGTATTAGCCGGGAAAGGGGCGGAGTTCAGGGGTAGTCGGGTCGGGGTTGTGTCGGAGGGGCGGCAGGGCGGACTTGGGCACGGGATGTGACAACAACACATATATAGTATAATGTTACATAATTTCAACAACTGGCTATTAATGCAAGTGTAGTATAAGTTCACACCTGCACATGCTCCTTCATATGGCTTTCTGCATGGGTGTCCTACTTCCTGCATCTGCACTTAATTACAGACTTTGTATGTCATTCTTTGTAGCCTGTAGGGAGTACCTAATTTTAGCACTACTTACCCTTATTAAAGATGGGGCCCTGAGTGCACAAGTTGACTGTGTGCTGGTGCAAGCCAGCATTAATAATGATTCTGTGATTAATCTTCAGAGACTTCCACCTTCTGCTGTGCAGATTAGGGGCATGGCCAACTTGAACACTTGCACATGGTTAGTGCCCATATATGGCCAAAACTTGCATATAGCCAATGTTTATACACAATAGTAGTCAGACTCAGACAAGCTGAGCTAGAAACTGTCCTTTTTGTATTGATACATGATTGAGTACTAGATACTCATAATGCCATCAATTTCTCCTGAAACAGCCTGCTCTTATATCATGTCTTCTCCACTAAGTATACTATGCAGTGTGGGCTGTGTACCAGTCACCAGTGTTGTCATATCCTGTGCTGAAGTCCCTCAAGCCCAACCCAACCCTAACCAGACTTTCTCTGAACTCCACCCCCTTTTCAAATTATGACCTTATCACCCTCTTTCTATTAATCATACCTTACTTGGACTTCTGATTAGACTCTGCTTGCTTCTGGACTTCTGCTCTGTCATTCACTCATATTATTCCTGGCCACGAGAAGTGGACAGGTCTGTAGGGCAGTAATTGCAAAGTCTTTAGGAGTGGAAGAGTGGTGCCAGACGCCCAGAGAAGTGTTTCAGGTGTTGATATAAAAAGCATGTTGTGTGCACACATTGATATAAAAGGTATGTGGTGTGCACGGGTGCGTCATGTGGTCGCGGTAAGGGTTAATGTCAGTGCTTTGTGTTCATTCAATGGAGAGCCATGCGATGCAGATGCAGTCTGTACGTTCCATATGGAATATTGTGTTGCGTACACATGCCACATGGGGTGTCACGTGCCCGTGCTGTGTGACATTGGAGGAAAAAAGTGGGTATTTGTTGCACGAAGACAGGGTTTCGAACTAATACTGTGAGTCAAGGCTGTTGGTTCACTTATCCCATAGACTAAGAGACTTTTCTGTGGTAATACATTCATATAGATTTCATGGAGCGTTTCATGTATATGTGGTGTGGTGGTGCCAGTTTTGTAATGATTGAGGTGGAGGATGAGGTGTTGGATGTGTGTATGTCAGTAGGATGTAGGGTCATGTCTGCCATTGGGTTTACATCAGTGACAGGCCATATTCAGGTTCTGCGGACTGAGACATAAGAGATCGGAAGGCAGCGAAGACAGTGAGGTAGAGGAGGGCCCGCGGGAGGACAAGGACACTGGCCTTGCAATAGGATGGCAAGGTCGAGTGTAAACTCTATGAATGCAAAGTTAGGAGATAGATGACTAACCACTACGTTCTGGAGTTCATGCAACCCAGGAGACACTTCTTGATGACCAGTGCAGGGTTGTCCTCCGAACTGACTTGTAGGGAATGTTAGGATGTTCCGCGAGCTACGGTGGTTACTTTGTTTGCTCCTCGTAAGGAGAGCATGTACACCGGGCATTCAGTCCAAATGCTTTGTCAGATGTTGTATAGCTTTCATCATTCTTTGTTTAGAAAGTTCTCACACTTGTTCAGCCGAACAGTCACCATTATCATCTGTACGCCCGTTTTACAGTAGTGTGTTAGTGCTGAAGTTTGCAGACACATCGCTTTCAACATCATCAGCAAATGGGGGAGTTGACGACAGGGAAATACGGGCAAGATGGTGTGTGCAGAGCGAGACAGACTCCGGTCCAAGTACTGGGCATCTACATTGCCTGATTGGGAACCATCTATCCGACAGCTGCCTATATGATTCCATCCGACTCGAAGCTCGATTACAATGAGCCAACAGTTTGTTCTAATAATGACATGGCATGATCAGTTGTTATGCATGCCTGAGAGACTCAGTTTGAGAAGATTTCTGCTTGTGCGCGCACATCAGGAGGTGACTCGAGCGCAAACCTGAGCATACAGAACGTCATCATCCTCGTGCACATCCTCGTCTTGGTCTCTACAATGTACATCGTGACCATATATGTCGTCGTTGTCACCACCAGCCATATTACATATTATCTGAAAGAAATTGCAAGGCTGAAACGCGCCCACATGATGTGAGCGTGCCGTATGACACGCACATGTTTTAGGCAAGTGGAGGATCAGCCGCTAATGGGTATCGATAGTGGCTGGCTCCGGCTGCTCCGCACTCTCACTCTGAGGCTCTTACCAGTGGCGGACCTCGTCAGGTGCAGGAGGGACCTCTCCGGTGGCGGTGCTCACAACGGACCTCGGTGTTCCTTTCTGCCTGCTAGCACAGCGTTACCTTAGAAGCCCCCAGGACACCTCCCTCTCTCACTCACTCTCTCTCTCTCTCCGCGCCTTTGGGCACTTCTCACTGGCAGTCGTCACCGGAACTGGGGTTCGAACACAACCAGAAGGAAACACGTGGGGGACCAGGAGGAACACATGTCGGGAGGTAACCGGAAGCCGGAGGACGCTCATTGGACGGTATGGCCCCGGTTCCTGTTCATGGTCTGTGCGTAGTTCCTGTCCAGAAGTCCCTTTTGTATCCGTAGCATAGCAGGAAGCAACCCCCAGACTCAGTTTCCCCCACACAGCACAGTTCTCAGTCTTTTGACCGCCCTACCGCAAAAACAGAAAAGTTCTTATACCGACCATCCACCGTCAGCACCATCTACCGTTTCTGACACCATCTCCGTTACCATCTATACCCTCAGAAGTAACGTCCGGTGGTTCTCACTGTCAAGGACCCCTTAGCCCCTGCCTACTGTCAGCCCAGTACCGTACCGCACCATCTACCACTCACTGCTTGCCGTCTGGTTCTCCGAAAAATGAGACAACTGGGACCTGTCCCTTCCGTCCAAGCCCCTGATACCACAACCATCTCCGAGTATCTACCGTCCGTTCGGACAAGTCACCATTGAGTCTCCCTGTCCGTTCATCCTGTTACGTCCCCCTACCACTATCTGAGAACTAGTCCCAGACCTTGACCAGTCAGGAACCTCATCCCACCTTGCACACTACATACCCTGTCCTGATCTCTATTTCCGCTCGCCGCAGTTAGGTTCTCGATAGACGTATCACCGCTCACGCAACTTTGGCAGGCGGGCTACATAATGGACCTCCGTGACACTTCTCCCTTCTCCCGCTTTTGTCTCTTTACCACCACTACCTGTGCTCATTGTTCTCGTCTGCTTTCCCACTTCTTCTCAACAATTGCAATCACACGCCATGTGAGCCATCACCACGAATGCGGTCACAAACAAGTGGCGTGCGCGGCCATCAAAACCAAGCACGTCGTCTGCAACAGTGGCCAAGAATGCCCCAGCTTTGATGCAGAACTCCCAGGGTTGGTCTCCGGCGGGGAAAAACTCTACTCAGGGCAACATAGGCAGCTGACAGGCCGAGGAAGGTGTGTATGTGCAACTGGGTCATTATATGCGCTCTTATCCTGACCTACCCCAGGCTGCCCACGCATAGACATCAAGTGCGGGCAGTTGCAAGGTACCCCACCACTCTATGTACACTACTACTACAAAATCATCACCGCTGAACAGCTCATTCATGTGATATGCCTGGTAAGTACATTCCAGCTTCAAACATCATCCTACACTGACCTGTGATCGCAGCCTGGGATTCGCTGGTGGGCAGTGCGAATGGCCACCCGCAGCGCAACTCCTACGGATCCACGTATTTGCACACCGTGCTGAGAACCGGCACGCATGTTGATGCTGCATCTGTACAGAGCGACCACAGCATGGTGTGCGATGGATGTGCTCAGGTATGTGGTGTTGTCTCTTCCACTAGTGCGCCAACCGTATACCCCAAACCCATAAGTCTGGTATGTAATGGCCTGAAGCTTACTGCGTGAGCAAGCATGCTGACGATGGTGGCGGCGCCTTGCTTCAATGCTTGGTGAAGATCACAGTGCAAATGGTGCAAGGCGCGCTCATCCATGCTGCATGACCCGTGGCACATCTCTTCAAGCTACCAAAGCCTGTCAACCAGCCGCTCGTTTTGCAGGCGCCATTGCCGCAGCTGTATGTGCTTGTGCCACCTCGCCGACTGCGTGCAAAGTAGCTCACAGTAACTGACAGGTACAAGAAGCCGGCTGTGCCGGCAGATGGCATGTTCAACCTGGCAGATCTGAAAGGTGATTTTGTGTCACTTCGCTCGAGTATGGCACTGGGCTAAACAACAATTATCGACATCAGTCATTTGTGCATGCACCACACACAGGGTATCTCCACTCACTGGCACACATGTTTGTGGTGTGCAATCAGGTGCATTCTCATCTCTAGGGAGTGGTTCCATTGTGGCTATTGCTACACCTGCGACCATGGCAACACCTTTGCGACGTCAACGACAATGATGATAACGGTTAGGTGAGTACGCTCTGGCTGAGTATGTACATGCACCCTTCACTGACCATACTGCTGAGTAGCATGACTCTTGCTGAGTCAAGGCTCCCTCCAACAAATGGTAAGCACGCTCTCTCCCTTTCAATTGCTCTCACCCATTTTGCTGATGTTCGCTGGATTAGTATCCTTTGCAGGTCTTTGAACAATTTCGCTGCTTCAATACTCTGCTGCCACCAGGACCCGTATGCCTCTTGCCCCCATGTTTTGTCTCGGACTCTGTAGCTCGGTGCCAATATGCCCGTGTATTGGGTTTGACTGTCAATGAATCTATTCAATCTTTAGACATCTTCCCATGCGAGTTTCTGTTGGCGATGATTCATGAAAGCTACTGCAGCTCTCTCTTCATTCATATTACTGGCTCTGTAAATACAGATGCATATCATTGTCCAACTATCTTACATGCTGTAGTCAGAATCCGATGGCCAATTACCGTGAACCGTCCTTATGGAATGCTTCCATACAGTGATTTATCTAGTAAGGGGAACATATTGTAAGTAAATAAGTATATGGTAAGTAAATTTGAGTGTCTGCATTAACCGGGAGCACACTTATAACCTAAGCCCTATTACTGGACCCATACAGGCCAATTCGCGAACTACAGGGTGAGATATGGCCGTATATCTGGGACCCCCGGTTCTGTGATGATACGTGAACATCAAAGATGAGGATATTGATGATATTTACACGTACTTTTGTCTACTCTAGTCATGTTGATCATTGGGTTCAAAAACAATTAGGCTGTTATACAGGCTTTTGTGTGGTGAATGTACATGAAACCTTAGTGTTGATTGCTCTTATGTTGATTCTACTATTGCATGCTGTGATTATGCCTCCAATGAATATTCAAAGTGGATATGTAGTGGTCTATAAAATCAAACATGTTTTGACATGATTATTTGTTATAGGGATGTCATAGTGACTACATTCATCCAGTTCATTGGGAACAAAGGCTAAGTCCATCTGTAGGTGCTAATTTATACCTTATCTACGGAACTATATTATATTACAACAGGTACCTATCTTCAAGCCATCAGAATGTACTAGGCCCTTATCACTGGAAGCCAGAACATCTAACTGCATCCGATAGTATTGCATGCTACCTAAGGCTAGGAGCCATCAGACGCTGTAGTATTCTTACGTATCTCCATATCATGGTGACACAGTCAGATTTTTTAGATGTTCGGCTTCTGTTTCATGCCGTACAGTTTGGAATGCTGCATCAGTTCATGCTCAGAGTGTGCTTCGATTTTATGGAAGGTTCTATTAATATTTGGTTGGAAATCAGAAGATTGTCTGCAACAGAGCAACTGGGTGATGCCTACTGATATCAAGGATTGCAATCAAGGTGACTATGAATGTCCACCAGCAAGTAGGAGCAGTCTGGCATTAAGAGCAAGCCATAGACTGCAGTTCTTCACTACAAATATGCCCACCTTGATATAAACATACACACATCAGTCAATTGAATAGCTTCTTCATCAAGGGTGAACATTATGCCTTGGTGTTCGTAAACCAGTGGCATCTTCTCCATTTCATGAAGGAACTCGGCAGCTTTTCAGGGACATCTTCTCCACATATGAGGGCTTCATGATTGATTGATTGTGAATTCCCATACCTTGAGAATGGTTTGAGAAGTCTCAGAACAATTGGCATATGATCATGTGATGCTATCCAATGACAGAGACTGGATATTGTGGCATTCTGTGATCAGAGAAAGCTGTTTCGCATTGTAGTCAGCATGGCCGTAATGGACGAGGTATACAGAGCTATGTACGGCAAGGATTGAGTTGTTGGTCAAGGTTTTCCTCTAACGAGATCAGCCTTTGCATATTGAGTGAACCAAAGTAACAAGGAACTAGGGGAGGGGAGGTTGATGGCGGACAATGAGTATCATGCATGTTTTGTATCTGACAGACTGCATGCAAGTGCACGCGTGATGTGTAAGGCAGTCATCTGGCTGTCCAGAATGTCGGCATGTGGTGGTAACTGGCACAGTATATTCACGTGGAACATACCAGTCCGGTAGCCACTGAACGAAGCTGAAGGTAGCACCGGCACCTTGCGTGAGAACACAAACATAGTCATTCCATTGTCTGGTCTAATATCTTTCTCATAGTTGTGTTTGTACAAGGTTCTTTCTTTTTTATGTCCGTGATAAGATGCTGCGTGTTATGTTTTAGAGGGGCAGACGGCTGTTAGCACTTTGGAGCTTTGCCGATTCCATCGATTGCACCAGGTAAGTGTCATTCACTGGCTGTATATGATGATCTATAGTGTGGTCACTGACCATGTTGTCGTATTAGCCTTTGATCTTGGTGTGCGCCATTTGTGCGAAACCTTCTCTGTCACGTCAGAGACCAGTCGTCGATGGTATTCAGCGTGAGACAAACCCTGCAGTACACGGTTACAATATAGGTCCAGACCTGCCATTCTTATAGAAGAGAGGGCTGCCATCTGCGGGCCCAACTACATTTATCCCCCACTATAGCTATGTCTCATCCGGTATACAACATCTCCTCTCGGCATGCAGCCTGCAATAGTTGTGTGGTGAAGAAAGGTGAATGTGATCTGCTATATTAGTAATGTCAATTATGACTAACGAGCACTACTTATCCAGTGAAATGTGTTCTACCTCATGGCTGGCCCGGTTGTTGCCTGCAATGCGAGAGACGTCACCTCGATTGCGAGTGGCCGTCCCATGATCTTAAATGCAGTGGGAAAGTGAAAAAAGCATGTGATATGTGGTAAGTACCTCTGACAGATCATGTTCGGTCGTATACCTCATGTTTGGTGTGAAGTCAACGGAACAGAGTTAGGTGCCTTGTCACACCGGTGGAAGATACGACCAATGACGATGTGTCTGCATGTCCGAGGTGCATACAGAGGAACATACCATGCTCGTTCTTGCTCAGTAAGCTTTTGAAAGATCAATCCTAGATCACTTTGGGTTGACAGATTGAAAACTATGTATGCAGAACGCAAAGCATCAGATAGGGACACCAATGGGAACCCTTCCGTTATCAACTCTAATGTTGGTGGAATCGGTAAGCACTTCTGTGGCTATTGTCTCATTTGTAAGAGTTATCTAACAAGACTACACAGACCAATGTACTGTGCGTGCTTGCAGAGATGTGTCGCCACCAGTGGAATACGTGTTGTCTCCATCATGTAGCAAAGAAGAACGTGCTATGTCATGGTGGAACATCTGTTTTGGGTCATCCAATTTGTAAGTGTACAATTGAAGGCATCGCTCCAGTTCATACGACTGCTATGTCTACGGCCAAGGCTTCTGATTGTTACTTCTATGATTGAATTGTTCTCCCTTCAGTTACAGGCTATCCCTTTTTGTTTGTTTATGTGGATCAGTCACTGCCTGCAACATCGACTTGTGTTGAAAGATTCACTTCTGTTAGCCCTGAAGCAATTTTGAGCTCGTTTCGCAGATAGTATAACTATACCGCCATGTAGTGAAGAATCCTCTGTACCAGTAGGTATTCAGTGTATTGTTTCCATTTGTAGCCAATCAATATCTCAATTGCAGTAGTTTGGTTGGTGAACTAGCCATATACGTGTTACATTGGCAAAAAGTCGAAAATGATTGCTGGCACATATGCACGAGATGAAGCACTGCATTTGATTGCAGTCTCTGGGCGCATCCACTGACTAACAGTGTATTGGCAATGGGGCCAATGTTTGTGCACCTGCAAAGCAATTGCTCGTGAGAGCTGCGAGCACAGCTTGTGTTTGCGTGCAATTGCACCTCTCGCACACGAGTGTGCTAGGTGGCAAGAGCCTTTGACCATGGCCATATTGCGAGCGGCAGTACGGTAGTAGGGCATACTCAGGTTGTTTCTGAGAGAAGACAGTGGTCTGGGAAGCACACAAGACAGGTAATAGGGATATGGTCATGGCATTATTCTCATATTCCTGGCCACGAGAAGTGGACAGGTCTGTAGGGCAGTAATTGCAAAGTCTTTAAGAGTGGAAGAGTGATGCCAGATGCCCAGAGAAGTGTTTCAGGTGTTGATATAAAAGGTATGTTGTGTGCACGTGTTGATATAAAAGGTATGTGGTGTGCACGGGTGTGTCATGTGGTCACGGTAAAGGTTAATGTTGGTGCTTCGTGTTCATTCAATGGAGAGCCATGTGATGGTGGATGTGGTATGGTACATTCGGTATCGAACAATGTGTTTTGTATGCATGATGTATGGTGTGCGCGTGCTGTTCAAGGCAAAAAGCGATCTTCTCTTATGGTCGAGCGAGCACAGTGGGTGCAATTTCTTAGACCGCTTATTCATTAAGCTAAGGGGTCTTCTGTAGCAACCCGCGACGTATTGTTCTGAGAAGACCATCCTACTACTACTCTCTTGTTCGCTTGCTATACCACCACCTTGTGATATACCTTGCTGCACGATCACGTCTGCCACTCCGTGAATCCCAATAAAACACATGCTCTTCAACACCCAGACTGCCCAACGACGCATGCACAGACACACAACACCACTCGCAGCTAGGTCTGCCCGGAGGGGCGCTGCCTTATAACACCTATATCCATCATTTATACTTAATAGGTTTGATTGTTTATATCTGCCTCATCACATTTGCATTCCTTCTCCTGCCATTACTTCTGTCAGACTTCTATTGGACATTCGGACTTTGTATGTAAGCCTTATCTTACAGTCACTTAGTTTCTCAGTTCTGATATCTCATTTATCTGTCCATTTGACTACTCAGTGACTCAGAACTCAATATATCTGACTTACTCCAAAACCTCCATCCAAACTCCCTCCAACCTTTCCATTGGACTTCTAACCTCTGCCCTGATAAGTAAGAAAGTCAAGCAGAGAGTTAAGAACAGAAATGTTGGAGGTCAGATGTTGGAGGTTTGAAGGGATGTTTGGACAGAGATTTCAAAGTGAGTCATATAAATTGAGTTCTGAGTATCTGAGTAGTTAAGTGAATGAGTGAACACTATCAGAACTAAGAAATTAAGTAACTGTAAGGTACAGTTCATATATAGAGTCTGAATGTCTAATAAAAGTCTAAGAGGAGTAGCGACAGGAGACAGAATGTAGATGTAATAAGGTGGATACAAATAATCAAATTAATCAAGTTTAAGTGATGGGACAAATATCATGGTATGAGTGGATGATATAGCAAAAATCTGGAAGCAAGCAGAGTTTAAGTGGAAGTTCAGATAAGACATGATGAGTAGAAAGAGGGTAGTAATATCATAACTTTGAAAGAGGGTAGAGTTTGGAGGAAAGTCTGACCAGAGTTGGGTTGTGTTAGCACTGTGCACACAAGTCAAACTCTGAACGGAAGTCCAAAGTCCAAAGTCCAAAAGTGCACAATAAGTGAAGACTTGGCGAAGTTATTGACCAACACCCGAAGATGTGTTGATGTCTTCGATTTGTGGAAGTCTGACAAGAGGCTCAGGAGTTTATACCAGAGCAAGCTACAAATAAGAGAGTCAAGCGGAGGGTTAGGACCAGAGACAAGAACAGAAGTTGTGAGACAGAGGTGGAAGTCCAATGGAGAATCAGATGGAGTTCAGATGGAGGTTGCGGGATAAGCCAGATAGATTGAGTTCCGAGTAACTGAATAGTCGAAGGACAAGTAACGAGATATCAGAACTGAGGAACTATTCAACTGTAAGGTATGTCTTATATACAAATATCCGAATGTCCTATCGGAGTCCGATAGGAGTAGAGACAGAAGGCAGAATGCGGATGTGATGAGGTGGAAGCAAATGATTAAGCCCTATTAAGTATAAGTAATGAATACAATGTCATAATGCAAGCGGATGACAGGGCAGATGTCCAGAAGCAAACGGAGTCCGAGCGGATGTCCGAGTAAGGCATGATGAGCAGAAACGAGGGTAATGGAGTTATAATTGAAAAAGGGGGCGGAGTTTAGAGGTAGTCCTGTCAGGGTTGTGGTGAAGAAGTGGCGGGGAATGAGGGACTTAAGCACAGAATGTGACAGGTTGGAGTTGAGGGACTTCAGCATGGAATGTGACAGGTGGAGGAATTTCCAGGTCCTAGAGAATGAAAGGATTAAGGCTGAGCATGGATCAATCTGTAGATGACCTGAAGCTGAATCTGCAGCTCATGGTAGATCAAGAGCTCTGATTTAGATCTGAACTGCCAATTGATCTAGATCTGCAGATCCAGATCCAGATCATTTTCTTTGATCCACAAGCAACATATGCCAAAATTCTATGAGTTATCAGAGGTATGGGTTAAGAGGGTGTTGACTGTATTGGCTGTTAAATATTAAATGGTCTGTGGACAGGTTTGCTGTAGACTGACATTATTTCTATAATAGCTTGAATGTCTGTATAATATATATTAGTCACTGATTGTAGGTCTTGTATAATGACTTAAATATGACTTGATAATGCAAAGTGGATCACTCGAGGATGCCTTACTTCATTCATATAGACATATGTGTGTATGACTTGATAAATGATGAAGAATCAACTGCTATTTTAGCAGTACAATAAAAATTGCCTTAGAAAGTGCTCAACTTCAGAGTGGGAAGAGATGGAGGAGAGAAAATGTTCATCTCCATCCCTTGAGGGATAAGGATACATATATTGTCTGTGTGGGAAATTCTACAAATATTGTCAAACATCATGAAGGCTGAATGCAGCTCTAGGTCACTTGCAGGTATATCTGCAGGTATTGTGAGCCAGATCAAAGGTTCAATATACCAATGAGCTGTAGACGATTGGTAAGGTAGAATGAAAACTTTATTGAATAGTGATATAATGTTATAAAATATGTACGTTTAATGCATATATTACTTATGGATCAAAGGCAATGAGCTGGATCTGGGGCTGCAGTGACCTGGGCCTACAGATCCAGATCAACTGACAGCTCAGACCTGCACAGCTCTGGATCAGAACTTTTGATCTGCAGGTTCAGCTCCAGGTCACCTGCAGATCAAGCTGTGCTCAGCCTCAAACATCATCTGAGCTATGTCTGACTGGACAATAGAGAAGAGACAATAGAAATAGGATAATAACATGAAGACATTAAGGAGAAGAAAATGATAAGTCTCAGACATAAGACTGTAGACTGTAGAGTGGAAAAGTAAAGGGAATAGTACAATAGTGCTTGAAAAATCTTTCAAGAACAATGGGACTAGACAATAATACTGAAGGACAATAGTCTATAGAGAATAGAGTATGCAAGTCCAAGTGTGACCAAAATACAGCAAGTATACTTTCAGCTATCTGTCACATCCCGTGCCCAAGTCCGCCCTGCCGCCCCTCCGACACAACCCCGACCCGACTACCCCTGAACTCCACCCCTTTCCCAGCTAATACGTCACCACCCCTACTCCTTTCCCTCCTGCCTTATCCGGACTTCCGTCCGGACTCCGATTGCCTCCGACCCCCGCTCTGTCATCCGATCGTATTATGACATCAGTATCCGCTGCCTACACTTACTAGCCCAGTTCAGTTGCTTCCGCTCCATCATCTCCGCAGTGTATCCGCCGCCTATACTTACTAGCCCAGTTTATTTGCTTCCGCTCCGTCATCTCCGCAGTCCGCCTCCTGTCTCTACTCCTGTCGGACTCCTATCGGACTTCCGTATATAATCCCTACCTTACAGTCGCATAGTTCTTCAGTTCTGATATCTCATTTACCCACTCGACTACTCAGCACTCAATCTATCTGACTTCTCTGCCAACCTCCATCTGATCTCCGTCCGACCTTCCGACCGGACCTCCGACCTCCGACCTCTGACTTCTGTTCTCGTCTCTGTTCCTAACTCTCTGCTTGACTCTCTTATTCGTAGCTTGCTTCGGTATAAACTCCGGAGCCTCTTGTCGGACTTCCGCAAATTGAAGACATCGACGACTCTTCGGGCGTTGGTCAATAACTTCGCCAAAGTCTTCATTCCCGCGCACCTTCGGACTTCGGACTTCGGACTTCCCTTCGGAGTTCGACTTGTGCGCATAGTCCTAACACTATCCAAGAATACTTGCAGATGTGTTCAAGTAACAAGATAGTTTGCAAAGAGCTTGTCATTTATTGACTCCTAATCCTCAGCCCCATTATTCTTCTTATTGCTAAGAAGGATTCCCAATAGCCAGTCTTCCTATACTGAAGCTGCATTCTGATGTTCATCTGATGGTCACCAGGCTCAATAACTAAATTGAAGAGGTTATTAGCCCAACTCTCCTGATCATTAAGATTGTACAGCTGGCTGTTCCCCATAACAGGTACACTTCTTACTTAGATTTGCCCAAGCTAAGGGGGTCACTCTCACTGAGAGCATCAGCTGCATCGCTGCACAGAGTAGTATGTCAGAAATTTAACCAAAGGTTCCAGATGCATCAGGATGTGATCCTGATGGGCTAAGCACACACTGGCATCCAGATTCCCATAGGCCCATTGGGAACCACCTGAAGATAATTGGAGCTTAGAGTCAAGTAAGCAATGGTTAATATCTGACAGCAAACATTGATTTAATATTGAGGCTCCACTAGGTCAGATATTGACCCAAATACATCAGAATGAGATTGCATTCCAATGTTTGGGCAAATTTTTGACATAGTTGTACCTTGAAATAGAAGAGACACGGTCTCATTGAGGGGGAGGATACTGAATGCTGTGTCTGGTCATACAGGACAATGATTAATAATGGGCTGATCAGGGGTAAAGTAAAAGATATATGACATGACCAAAACTTCATCCAAGGTGACATTCTCATTGAAGGGTTTTTGCATGCAAAGCTCAAAATGAACATTGAAGAAGTTAGAAGTGGATGTAAGAGACTGAGGTGCAAGGAACAGTAGTAAAGTGGGTATCCCCAACTTTCTGTTGACATATCATATCTCTGTTCATTATCATCATCAGTAGATTGTTGAAAATCTTTGCTGACTTAGCATGACTTAACTCAACTTAGCACAACTTACCTTGACTAAAAAGGAAATTAAATGGGCACTTATGGGCACTAAGCTGCCCTGTCTTAGCTAACTATGCCCCCAAAAAAGGGTATGCTTCATCTGTTCATAGCTTACTCAGTTCTCCTCACAATTTTGAGAGATGTGGTGTATAAGCATGCAAACATCTCCATCTAATTTCAGCTGAATTGACTTGGCCATTGTTGCAATATTGACCAGCACTTAATTTAGCTAAGTCAGCTAAGATTTTTGACAATCTACTGGTGATGTTGTGGATGTGAGGCTGGATGTGATCCTTGTGCCCAAATGCCTGCATTACACTGTAACTTAATATTAGTCATACTTTGTGTGCAGCTTATAGTTAGCTATTAGCAATGCTCTGAGTTAATGTCTCAGTGTCCTCTATTTATAAAGAGTGAAGTGACTCTGAGTTTGGAGTCTGAAGTTCAGAGTTAGATATAAGACAGAGTACAGACAAATGAGAGACTTAACATATGAGTGTCACATCCTGTGCCCAAGTCCCTCATCTCCACCACTTCTTCACCACAATTCTGACAGGACTATCTCTGAACTCCGCCCCCTTTCCCAGTTATGACTTCATCACTCTTGTTCCTCCTCATCATGCCTTATTTGGACTTCTGCCCAGACTCCATTTGCTTTCAGACATCTGCTCTGTCATCTGCTTGCATTATGATGTTTGTCCATTACTTATACTATTGTTTGCTTCCACCTCATCACATCTGCATCCTGTCTCCTGTCTCTGCTCCTATCAAACTCTGACTGGACATTCGGATATTCATATATAAGACATACTTTACAGTTGTATAGTTCCTTAGTTCTGATATCTCGTTACTCGTCCATCGACTACTCAGCTACTCAAAACTCAATCTATCTGACTTCCTCTGCAACCTTTGTCTGAACTCCATCCAATTATCCATCAGACCTCTGACCTCTGACTCTTGACTTCTGCTCTTGTCTCTATTCCTTACTCTCTGCTTGACTCTCTTACTCATAGCTTGCTTCAGTATAAACTCCAGAGCCTCTTGTTGGACTTCTGCAAATTGAAGACATCAATGCATCTTTGGGTGTTGGTCAATTACTTCACCAAAGTCTTCACTTACTGTGCACTTTCTGACTTTGGACTTTGGACTTCCTTTTGGAGTTCAACTTGTGTGCATGGTTTCAACAATGAGACAAAGTCAAGCTACAAATGAGGGGCTCAACATGAGAGGTGGAGTCAAGCTTCAATGGGTGAGGCAGAGGTCTGGTCAAAGGTGGGAGTCAAGAGATGGATTAGGAGGTAAGGTAGAGGTGTTAATAAGGGTGTTAATGAAATATCTGAACTGAAAATCAGATATATACTACACCCAGACTTATATAACAGACACGTCCAGTAGAAGGTAATGTTGCAAAAACAGTGATTAGTAAGTACTTTTTCACCTCTTGTATAACTGATAATCAGTCTTTGTGTATAATATCTGTTATCATGACTGTAGTGTGTCTCTAATGGGTTGATAATTATTACTATCCTGTTGTTATTGTGTTGAAAATGTCACTCAACTACTCCTTTTGAACACCACCATTCAATTTTGCCCTCATCTACTAATATTGTCAGAATGACCCTAGTACCCTATGTGTGCTGATATGCAATAATTGTTGCAAATTTGCAAGGGTAGATTTTGCTGATGTGTGCTCCTCATTACTAATACTATTTAGTGCTTCTATGTACTGTATGTAGCCTTTGATAATGATGGTCTAACACAAAGTGCCAAGAAACCTCTCTTGAATTGCCATTGCCACACTGCCCACTCTACATAAGTGTATCTTGCAACAATTGTGGACTTGCTCCAAGACAATTGACTGCTAGAAAGCAACCAAAATTGAAGTTAATCAATTGTCATCTCGCACATGATTCTCAGGACACTCCCCTTTCTTCATGTCAATTCATGAGTAACTGAAGGGACCACATATCATCATGAAGCAGTGCATAAAATATGATAAACGAACGTGCCACACACGACGGGGGTATACCCTATCCGAGTCCCCAATCCCCTTAACTCCTACAAAAACCATAACATGTATGTACGAGTACGCGAATGCATGGGTATGCTACACCCAACCGACCGCGACCAGCGACAGCCTCCAAACTCCACATCCCTCCCATACCGCAAAAGCTGCAAGCCGAGAACGACACGAAGCTACAGCTTCATGAGCCCCTTCATCGCATTCGCGACCGCAAAGCTGCTCTTCGCCATCACCTGCCTGCTCTCCTTCGTGATATCCGCCTGCGCCTGCACCTCGCTGAGCTTGTTCGCGTGCTCGCCGAGCTCGCGGAGGATCTCCTCACCCTGCGCCTTCGACCCCGGCGGCAGGTTGTCCTTGCACACTGCAACGATGCTCGACACGATCGTGATGATCTGTGTCAGGTTCTCATTCAGAGTCGGGGACGGTGTCGGGCTGCGTACGCCCGAAAGCACGCTTTGGATCGCGTACACGATCGACTCCGTCTGTGCCTCCAGGTATGGCTATAAAGTCGTGTTAGCATGAAAGGAAATCTAACGGCGAGAATGCGCACCTTGAGCTCAGCCCAGGCATCCTCAGGACCCTCCCCAGTGACCGAGCTATCGCTCTTACTCCCCCCACCGTTCACCTTACTCTTCTCAAACAGCGGTGGCGGCGAGCTCGCGTTCGAACTTGACATATTCGATGGCGGTCGACGGGGGGTAATCCGAGGCGACGACGTCGGGGACGACCCGAACCTGAGGTCATCCCCACCTCGCGAGCTGGCGCTGCTCCCAGACCTCTGATGCGTAGAAGCCGACCGAAGCTCATCCACCGCCCTCAACGACGGCGTGAACCCATTTGCCGAGCCGTTCGACGAACCAGGCGGCATGAACGCATCCTGCTCCGCCTTCGTCGCCTTGCGAATATGCACCGTCTTCCCGATTTCCGTGACGGTCGCCGAGACATGGCTGGCCGCAGCATCGAGCAGACTGACGGGGGCCATCCCTGCGCTCGTCGCGTGCGTCTTCGCTGCGGTAACGAGGTTGCTAAGTGTCGCGTCGAGACGTTCGCGGAGAGCCTGGAGCGCCTCTAGGTCGACCTCTGCGCGATCGCGTTGCGGCCGTCGCTCAAAGACGCGTATATCTTCGATGATCGCAGTGACCGCATTGATGACGCCCTTCATCGGCTGCAGTACGCGCGTGGGTGCGTTCGAGCGACCAGCTGTGAGCAGGCTGTCAATTGAGGAGACGAAACCGGTGACGTGGATGTCGACGAGACCGCCGTCGCGCGCCACAGGGAGCTGGTCGTCGACCTTTGGTGGTTGTAGGAATAGCTGCGATGTCGCTGTGATGGGGTGAGCGATAATTGACGACGAACAGAACAGCGCGCGCACCTTTTGCACTTCGGAGCTCGGTCTTGGCCTGCTCGTACTTGCGTTTGTATTCCTTCACCTGCGCCTCGAGCTCGCGAATGAAGGCGACGTCGTTGTCCTTCGACGACATCAGCTCGTCGTTCCGCCGCGACAGATCTGAAAGCTCCGTCATCAACCCCTCCATGTCGGTACGCAGTTGATCGAGAATAGCGGAGTCCACCTGGAGTGGTGTTAGCCTGAGTAGCAAGTAGGGTAGAAATGGATGAAAAGGCTTACTCCTCCACCTCCTCCGCTGGACTCGAGGAGATCGCACCTGTCCTGTAGGGCTCGTATTTCCTCCTGGTCCTGCCTCTGCCGCCGCTCCGCAATGTCCCTCTCGCGCGCGCGTTCTTCCCGTAGCGCGTCGAGCTCCTGTTGCAGCGAAAGCATAGACGAGCTTTTCTCTTCCACCCTCTGTGGATTCCGTGGTCAGCCCAGATTATCACCTGCACCCACTTTAAACGCACCCTTCGAAGCTCGACCAGCTCCTGTTCCATCGTCCGCACGCGCTTCTCCCCATCCATCCACTTCTGCTCCCGATCCTGTACGTCCTGGAGATCCCGCTCGAGGCCCGTAATCCGAGTCTGCATCGTCGCAATCTTGAACTCGTACTCCCTCCGCACTCGCTCATCCTCACCGGCGACGCTCGTCCGCCCTCCGCCACCCAATAGGCGCGACCCAATCCCTGCCGCCCCATTCGACCGATCCGAAGCCGCACTCTGTCGTCCATACCTGTCATAGTAGTCGTCCCCACTCCGCCCGCCGCCGTCATCCTCGTCTGCTTGCTGCAGCCTCGCGCTAAGTCCACTGAGTCCCGCCAAACCGCCGGCGGCTGGGCTCCTCGGGCTGGGCTCATCCTCCCTTTCAGAGTCGCTGGCCCCTCCAGCCCTATTTCGCGCGGTCTCTGCCGAGTCGCGCATGTCACGTCCATACGGCACCTCGATCTCCTCCTCTGCTATGGTGCTCTTGTTTGGAATGATCATCCCCATGCCTGCGGTCGCACTCTGTGCGTCGCCGCCACTTGTTACACTCGCGCTCTCGCTCGGACGCCGGCCGAGGGTGGTATCTTGCGATGGGCGACGGCGGTCTGAGCCTGCATAGATGTCCTGGGACGGCTTGCGACGCGAGTATGTGTCTGCGTTGGATGCGCCTGGAGTGCTTCCGCCGTAGCCAGAGTCATTGCCGCGGTCTTCGGAGGAGCGGCCGTTGCGGGGGAAGTCTGGTGAAGGATAATCATCGTAAGTGGATCCGGGTGATATCGCAGCGCCTGAGGCGTCAGGAGGAGCGATCTGAACTCGCGGAGGGTGTAAATGTGAGCGCGCGGGATAATGGAGGGAGGACATACCTCCTCCTTGAACTCTGGATAGCGGCGGGCGAGCTCGTAGTAGACGTCACTGGAGAGATCCTTGAATCTGCCGGTGGGGAGGGTAGCAAGCTTCTGGCGAGCCTGATTGCGCTTGGGGTGGAAGTCATCGCGGACGGGGAGGAAAGGAACTGCGACAATACGGGTAAGGATGCCAATGGGATCGGACGAGGCTTGGAATAGGACTGACCCTCATTGTCGGACGTGTTGTTCTTTCGTCGCATCAACTCATCGTAGACGTCTGTTGATAGCTCCTGGAATTGTTGGCGAGTGAGCCGGGTGAGCTTTTGACGAGCAGTGGAGCGGGAGTTGGCAGGCTCTTTATGTACGCGAGATGAATATAGGTGAATGGGGAGTGCTAGTGAGAGCGTGAAGGGACGTACCTTTGGCAAGATATGCAGCGAGATACTGGCTCAGCTCCTCAAAGTGTACGCGAGCGATGGCACGAGGGTCGGCATTGGTGGATTGGCTGGAGGGTGTGTCGCGGAGAGGACGATAGGACTCGGTGCGGTAGTTGGAGATGCCGGAGTAGGTGGTGTTAGTCGGGGACGTTGCCCTTGTCGAGCCAGCGCGCCTCATGGTCGTGGGTGGTGGTAAGTGAAGGAGACCGTCGTCGTCGGGGAGGCGGCCTCGGAGATGAGGAAGATGGGCGGAGGAGTACGAGTACAGGCAAGTCGCAGGCGCCGCGGACGAGGGGCGGGCTCGGTTGCAATTTCCCACGGCGCATGGCGACTCTGGCTTCACTCTCACAACAGCCAGTGCACACTTCATCGTTCCATTGCGACCGCCGGTATCTTCAACAGTACTTCCGTCATGATACTATAATACAGACAATTCAACAATCCACTATCGTTCCTCCCCCTCCTCTCCGAGGGATCAGATACCTCCGTGTCGAGCATCGTCAGCCTTGGACTTGTCACCGCCATCGCTCTCATCGTCCGAGTCCTCCTCATCAACGTCTCCATCCTCATCGACGTCCTCGCCTCCACTCACACCGTCATCCTCTATATCCACCCAGTTCACCAGATGGTCCCGCTCCGTCGACGCCAGCGGCTGCATCTGCCGTATGCCCGCCTGCGCTTGAGCATCATCAGCAAGAAAAGATAAGACGTCCCGTTGAGTGCGCATCGTCGACAAGATCGTCTGAACCGCCTTCTCCTCGTCCGCGTTTTGGATGACCTTGAAGGTGGTGCGGTCTGCGCCGGCGAACCAGATGTCATACGCTGTGAAGTTGGACGCCCTGGTGGTCGTCCGTGACGAGTGTTTCTCACCCTGTGGCCGTTTTGTCACCAGAGATGTGTCCGATGCCAATGCGAAGACCATGCGGAGGACAGGGGGTGGACTCTGGTTGTCCTTTCGGAAGAGACCACATTGACGTGGGTTCATGGCGTTGAAGAGATGAGCGCGTGGTGTCGCCCGATACGTCCTGGAGTTCTTCACCTGGATGAAGATGGCCGACACCTTGTCCTTCATCAGCTTCCGGCCGATCAGGAAAGGGATCACAAGGTCGTAGCCGTTCTGGCCGTCGGCGCAGATAAAGGCTGCACCACGCGAGATGGCAAGGAGCAGGATCTCTGGTGTGAGAATGTCGATACTGGAGATCTTGATGAAATGGTTGAAGTACATGTATCCATCCGCGAAGGCATCCTTGAGAAACTTGTGCTCATCGGCCTCGAGAAAGGTCGTCGGAAGACTCTCCAGGCATTCTCCGAGGTATTGGGGACCAATGAGCGCTCGTAGGAATCCCAACATCGGCACAATGCGCTGCTTGCGGCCACCATCGGATTTGAAGGTCTCCTCATCTTCTGCGGAGGAGGACGCCTCCAGTTCTGTCGTCGCACAGTCCCTCGCATCGAGGCAGAACGTTGCACCAAGCATCTCTCCACGCGTGCCGAGGTCCAGACCGGCCTGGACGAGGAGCATAGCAAGCGTCAGGTAGAAACTGAAGGACTGCCGGTTCTTCGACGGTTGGCCCAACTCCCATCGCGTCTTCGCTCCAAGCGAGTATGCAGCCTCTGCAAGTAGTGGCTCAGATGCGGTGGCAGTAACCGCGTTCGAAAACCCAACATCGGCATATAGCAACAGCCGAAGGTGGTCAGAAACCAGCTCCCGTTGGAACTGAACGCCCTCCGGTGATGGGCGGAGCACCCTGAAACTGAAAGGAAGGCGTACTCCCAGGAGGGCCAGCTTCTCGACAGGGTCTAGTTTGCACTTCAGGGGAACCTTGGACTCCAACAGCCGGTCCTGAGCGAATTCAACGATCTTGGTCTTGAACTTGAGATCCCCTGCACGGTACATGGCTGCAAACCTATACCATATACATTCAACCAGGGTCAAACGGAGCGAAGCGCAAACACTCACATTGGACGACCCAGGAGAGCCATGTGATGCGTTGATGCAACCTGGTCCAAAGTCCACGGGTTTGTGGTCTGGCGAAGGGGGAAGCGCTCCGCTAGGGCATCGAGCGGGGTGGTGATAATGGGTGGAAACATCCGGAAGTGGCCACTGAGTACACGCGCTGAACCACTAAGCCTGGGGAGCGGAGCAAACTGCTCAAGCTTTCCTGTTGTGGATAGGAAGAGAGTGAAGATTGGGAGCCCAACGATGTCGCGAAGAGCTCGCCGCAGCTCTCCAAATCGAGACCACTGGCTGAGATCGGAGTCGGTGAGGTCGGGCATGAGCTCGTGAGCCTCATCAAAGGAAAGGATGATGCATGGCTCCGCGTCGGAGACGGCGTTGAGCAACTGGATCAACGCCATCGCTGCATCCTGAATGGTCTTCTCGCCACCTGTGACTAATCAATATGCACTGGATCAGGCTCGTGACACAATGCTAACTCACTATCCTGCACAACTACAATCCTGCTACTTGGGCTATCTTGAGATTGTTGCATTCGACAGTGCTTGAAAACCTGAGAGGTGTCACATGTGGCGGCAAAACTAGTCGCATCAATGTCCAACTTACCCACTCCGCTTGCGTGTACACAGACTCGTAGAATGTTCTGCGGTATGAACCGTGTTGTCCGAACTTCATCCCATGTGTCATCTTTTGCCTGAACGCCCGCGCTATTGCCTCAACTCGCTCGCGACCTAAGTGGAGGTTCAGCGGACTGTGGTAACGACGCATGAGCCAACAAGAGCGCATATACCTTTGAGATCCCCCTTGATCTCTGGCACGATGTCCTGTTTCAACTTCGTGTGCGTGACGTAGAAAACAGCATACAAGAACGCTTGAACCATTTGCGCATACTCAGCCTTGTCTGCAGGGACGCTGAGCAGCCATTTCCGCGCAAGCGTGTCTACCGGAGGGAATGCTATTTGAGGGCCCAGTTAGTACGGCATCGCTGAGCTTCAACAGTAGCCAGGAACTGACGTACCGTCTCTGTCTAAGAGACCAATGGTCACAGGGATGCAAAGGACTTTCTTTGCGAGCTGATCAACTGCGCGTGATTTGCCTGTCCCCGAAGACTGCGTGAACGCGGCGAATCGTGCATACGGCCTGGGATGAATCTCTCCCATGAGGTTTTTTATGTTGGCGAAAAGGGCGTCTGCAGCTGTACCCCTATATGGCTCCTTCCACGCACCTTCAGCGGCTGGAGACACGCATGAGGAGCAGTGAGACTAAGATGAGACTGGAGATGTACCGAAACGCACCTCGTTTTTCGCTTTCCTTCGAAAAACGGGTATAGCTAGATGTGTTGGTGGCGACTGTGCTATCATGATGCACCCTGAGGACGGCTGGGTGCGAACGTCAGAGGATGGATAACCGGCGGCGAACAACAACATCCACTGACGATGGTTCATGAAAGCGACGAGATTCTGTCGCCGTGATCCTGGCGACTCCATGAGCTTCATTAACCCGGTATCGGCCGCGAGGTCCATGTTGGGGGTGCGGAACAGTGTCGGGCGAGCCTCGTTGAGGAGCTTCCAGACGCCATAATTGACCATATCCGTTGAAAGGAAAGAATAATGGTCTAGGAATGCAATGAGCTCCTCCTGGGGCAACGCTTGAACGTCTTCTTCCGTGAAGACCTTCTCCGAGTCGTCTCCAGGGCCGGCGTAACGTGCTTTTTTGTTCCGCGGGCCCGAGTCATGTGTCTTGTTTCCGAGTTGCAGATCCATGACCACCGCTGGAGGTCGTGGTCGAAAGTCAGGAACGTTTGGCGCCCTATGTGCGGGTGCCGGGGGAGCGCGTCATGTCGCCTTTCTCCGCGCCGTCATGTTCTCCCCGCCCTCGCCCTCGCCCTCGCCCTCGCCCTCCCCATAGACTGCCTCGACTGCCCCGCATCTTCCCACTCCGGGACCCGGACCCCCCTCGTCGCTCGCGATGTTGGCGAGACTCCGTCTATCGCCCCGCCCCGTCTTCACCTCCTCGTTCTCCGCATCCAACACACGCACATTTGCGTCTGAAGCATCCGCCGCCGCACCTGCCAGCACGGTCTCCAAGTCGCAGAAGTACATCCGCAGGACGCTCTTCACGCTCTTTGGAGTCGGCGTCGCATATGTGGTTGATCGCGAACTGCACGCCTCTGCGATCAACCGGAATGTCCGTACCGCATGGACGGTGAGTACTCTTCGGTCTCTTCATCCTCTGCTTCCACGTCGTCTGCCCTCCGTCGTTCCAAACGGCGACAGAGGCCTTGATTGATAGCACGACTCGCTGCCTTGAGCTGCTCTCGCGAGCTACAACTAATTCCCCGCGCAAATGACGTCAGACTTGCTTTGTGCGGAGATGCAGGTCCTTCGCGGGTTAGTGTCGCTATTCGAGTCTCGCGCACTCACACTTTCAACCAAACGTCCACTACCCACGCTCGCACCCTCTCACCGACGACGACCGCGCTTGGATCACATGCTGACGTTACCCTCTTCAGTGTGCCGTGATTGCCCTCGACTACAAGCTCAACTTTAGGCCCGAGAAGGCCGACAGCATCCCCGCTCTCCAGGAGCGCGTCGCCCAACGAGTGTATGACCTCCTCACTTCCAATGGTGGTCTCTACATCAAGATCGGTACGTATCCGAGAATCTCCATCTTGCCCCCTTCTCACCGAACAACGACCAGGCCAGGCATTCGCCAACAACGCAGCACTATTGCCACGCCCCATGCAGGAGAAGTTCGCCAAGTTATTTGATGATGCACCACAGGTACCGTACTCGACCATCGAACATGTGTTCAGGTCCGAGTTCGGACGTCCTCCCGCAGGGCCCGACGGCGTCTTCGACGTCTTCGAGGAGCAAGCCGCTGCAAGCGCAAGTGTCGCGCAAGTGCACAGGGCCAAGCTCAAGACTACCGACGGCTCTGAGCAGTGGGTAGCGGTCAAGATCCAGAAGCCCGACGTCAGCAAGCAGGTTGAGTGGGACCTCGGCGCGTTCCGCGTGGTCATGTGGATATATGAGCACTGGCTCTTCCACCTCCCGGTCTGCTTCGCCGTCGGTACGTCTCCATCTCTTTGACGGTATCTCGTCCATACTCATACCATGCAGACTTCATCAACGACCATCTGCGCCGCGAACTGGACTTTGAGGCGGAAGCACGGCACGCTCTGCGCACGGCCGAGTTCGTCTCGAAAGAACCACGTCTCTCCGACCGCGTCTACATCCCGAAAGTCTACCCCGAGCTCTCCACGAAGAAGGTCATGGTCGCCGAGTGGATCGACGGTGTCCGCCTCAGCGACCGTCGTGGAATCCAACGCCTCATGGGCGACGACTCCTCCGCCTCCTCGAGTCCCCCTCCGCTGCCCGCCGACCGCTTCCCGACGCTCAAGGGCGGCGCCCAGTGGGTGATGCAAACCATGGTCGACCTCTTCAGCGCGCAGATCTTCGACTGGGGCTGGGTGCACTGCGACCCGCACCCCGGCAACATCATCATCCGGCCGCACCCCGACCCCGCACGGGCGCGGCAGCGCCAGGCACAGTTCGTCCTGCTCGACCACGGACTGTACGTGCAACTATCCGCGAGCTTCCAGCAGCAGTATGCGCAGCTGTGGAAGGGCCTCCTTAGCGCGGATTTCAACGTCGTGAAGAGCGTCGCGGAGGAGTGGGGGATTGGGACGCCAGACTTGTTCGCGAGCGCGACGCTGATGCGACCCGTGCGGTTCAAGGAGACGGACACGCCGGACTTTGACAAGATGGACGACTATGAGCGGGGCGTGTATATGAAGGAGAAGTTGAAAGGGTTCTTGCAGGATACGGACAGAATGCCAAAGGAGCTCATCTTCATTGGGCGCAATATGCGGTGCGTGTTGTTGGTCACGTCGATGTTAGAGTCGGTGCGATTGACTAACGGCTCTCTTTCTATCTAACAGGATCGTACAGGGTGCGTGAATTTATGCTCCGTGACCTCACAAACTGAGCTGACGATGACTTCCCCCAGGGAACAACCAGCTGTTCGCCTCGCCCGTGAACCGGATACGCATAACCGCCTATTGGGCCTCGCGTTCGCTCGTCACCTCGCACCAGCTGTCCCTCGTCCAGCGCATCCGCGAGCTCTTCAACCACCTCATCTTCCTCTCGGTCATGTTCTCCATCGACGTGCTGTTCTGGGCGACGAAGGTCCGGCAGTGGGTCGCGCGCCGCCTCGGGCGCAAGGGCGAGAGCTTCGAGGACGAGCTCGAACGTACGATGCGCAATTTTGCAAAGTCGAACTTTGGGCTCGACGTGCAGCAGGGTGCTTTCGAGGGGTAGATGCCTGTATGTTACTTTTGGAATCATAATCTCAGTATATCCACGTCGGCAGCGTCCGTCACCTATACGGGAGTTTCGCCCCAGCCGGAGGTGCGTGAATCGAAAGTGGGATTCGTCACGGGTGGGTATACTAGTACTATAACCGCAAACTACTGGGCGCCACGACGGGAGGCCGAGCCCCTCTTCAAGTTCCGGGACACTCCTTGGAGGAACGAGTTAGAGTCAATATACACATCACCCGAATGTTGATGCAAAAGGCCACACGCACAGGTCAGGGCGGAACAATTCAACTTAGAACGTCTATGGGCAGCTTGTCGCCACGCTGCACGACCTCGAGAGGTCCCCGCCCGCTGAGCCTGACTTGCAGCCCATGAAGGGAGGGATCGGCATTCGTAAGGCGGTCAGCAAACGCGGGCACATCGAACTTCCAAAGGAAGGCCCCAGCTCGTGTCCCTGGATTGTCCTTCCCGCCCAGGAGATACATGTCCGGCATCGCCCCGCACATGATGGAGACCGCAAAGAAGCGGAGGCGGAGGACTTCTACCATCTTCACCAACGCGTCCTTTCTTGCAAGTCAGCCACAAAATGTCCGGGAAAATGTAGGCGTAATGTCAATAGTCAGTAAAAACTCACTAGGATAGCGCTGACGTCGACGACGCCATCCTGCCTATTCCGGTGGAACTGAAGGCTGACCTGCACCACTTGTAGGCTCCCGGAGAACTGCTCGAGGACCGAGACGATGTCCTGAGACGACTCGGCTGCTATCGGGGGCTCCAGGTACAAGTCGAGGTACTTGGCTCCTCGCGAGTCGTGGAGAACGTCCGCGAGCATGCCGGGATCCCATGGGCGACTTTCGCAAATGGTGAGCGTAAGTCGCTCCACCTCGCAGTCGAGTCCGAGGACCCACAGGTCGGGGAGGGTCCCGTGCAGTTGTGCCAACGCAGACCAGGCCCCATGCACTAGCTGCTTGGACTTGCTCTCCCGCCTCCATCCCAAGAGCAGAGGCCGGGCTTCGTCGAGTGGCATCCTTGACCAGGAGAGGTAGCGGTGACGGATACCGGTAGATAGGCTGGTGATGTTTGGGAATGCGTGCGCATAGTGAGGGACGTTAAGAGGGTCATGCTTTCCGAGGCTGAGAGTATGTACGTGTGGGAATGTGATATCTTCATTGCTCCTCCAATTACCGAGGTCTCCGGCGAACCCACTGCCTCTGAAGGACCGCAGGCATTCACGGAAGGGGCGGAGGAGGAGAGCAGGATTAGTCTCCGTGCCGTCGGGGGGCGTATCGTCGCCGAAGGCATCAAAGCCAGCAAGGTCGACGGTGACTCGCGCTACTTCTCCACGCATATCTTTGAGCATCTGTGTCGTGAGTGGGCCTGCCTGCAAGACTCTGAGGTGGCCTATGTAGCGGACACCTGACAAAGCCGTGCGGAGGTCGGGAAACGATTGCAGGATACGCTCAGCTCCATGGAGACCCGAGATGTTCAACGTATGGAACTGCAGGAGGTGACCAAATTCTTTGAAGAAGTTTACCAGCGGATCCATGGCGTTGGGTGAGTGGGAAGCTGCTGGATCGAGCCTTACGTTGAGGGAGTTATGGAATCGATGGGATTGCTGGGGGGCGGTCATGAACGCAACGAATGAACTGATCTTGTCATGGGCGTGCAGACGAAGAGAGCCTCTCAGGAGGAACTTGGAACCTTCTCCGTGCAGGAGCTTGCAAGTCTTCATCATCACAGAGATTTCACGCCGTTCGGAGAGCGACATGATGAGGAGTAGACTGTCGAGGTTCAGGGCTGGTTCCGTCGGCATCTTCAGAGCACATAGTCAGCTAATCAAGTCTATGGGTCGAACACAGCACCCACCGTGCATATGTATCCGCCGTCCGAGGGTATGGAAAGAGTTCAAGAGTTGCAAGCGGCGAGTCCGCACTGGTCAACTTTATATCGTTGCATCACGGACAACCACGTCGCATCTGCGATGAGCCGCAGCCTGATGCGTTGATGGACATGAGAGTTCTTGGTCTTCTATGATGTGTTGCTTGCCATCATTGGACGGACGATATAGCATCTCGATTGAGCGATGTACACGACATTCTCAAAGAAAGTCATGATGGGTGAATTATGGTTGGCACCTATCTGTGAACTACGCGTTCTTGTATGCACAGTGGCCGAGCGTGCGTCCAAGGTCACACCATCGAGTGTGTGTGTGGAGCCGAAATTTGAGATGGACCGACAGAAGTCTAAACACAGCTCGTTACAATCATCAACGGAAGTCGTGAGTGGCAGCATTACACCAACTCCTTGAAATGACAGCTCGACATACTCGTACCTCATCTCCTCCTTCGCCTACAACAAACAGAAAAGTCCTCAACGTCCACGGAGGCTCACACTCACCAAGGTACTCGAGGCCAATGTCCACGGCGTCTCGCTCATCTCGAACCCGGGTGGCAAGCTTCTTCCTATCCACGCTCACGCTCTTGATGTACAGGTTCTTGGGCGCCGGAGGTGACCACGAGCAATTGCTTCGCAGGTGGGAGATACTCGGCGGAGACAGGGCGATGGGGTAGAACCCGAGTGCGCTGAAGATGTACCACGCACTCATCTTCGCGATTCGCAATCCTCGTTCTGCGAAGGAAGTCTTCAGTCTATCAGTACTGCAAGAGGCGCAGTACGTACCCCGGAGAGGCCGCATGACATTCAAAAGAACAATCCCATCCCAATCTCGTGGCCGTACCTCTCCATGGCTAGCTCGCGAGGCTCGTGAGAGTAATCACCGTCATCGGCATAGAGGGCCTGATATCTATATGGGCACGCGTACTGGGCTGCAGATGAACACGAAGCCCGTTCATATTAAGCACCAGTTAGAGCAGCGCAAGCCGGATGACACTGGTACACACTACATGGCAATGCAGCGAACGTGAGGAGCAAAGAGGGAGGAGGAATCTGGAGAGGCCACATTATGAAGGATGCCCTAGTCTGGGGACAGTAGCGGACTGGTCGCCGAAAGACGGACAGCCAGCGGAGTCCGAATGTTGACCTGGCCGCGATCAAAACCTACAGTCGGAGCTCGAACGGTGGATATATAACGCTGGCGCAAAAGTTTTGAGCAAGAGCGCGGTGAGGAAGAACCGCGGTCGCAGCCCACGCACAGACGGTCGCACTCGCGGCCAGTCGTCCTCAGCTGCGGGGAAAGTCCCCGGAGAGCCAGTCCACGTCCTCGTCTATCCTGGAAAGCGCCGCCCCCAAGCACGGCGGACGGACGAGCGACCGCCGGTGCCCGTGTCTCTCCCCTCGCCCTCGCGCGCGCAGGGGAGAGCTCGGCCCAGCGAGGGCTGCTGCCCGCGGCGCCCCTTGCGACCTGCGCGAAGAGACGAGCGCGATCGCCTTGCCGGGGGTGCTGCGGGCATTTCGTTGCTCATAGACACAGTTATGCGGTTGCCGGCCTCGCGCCTGGTACCACAATGGGGCTTACTCTCCTCCACCGCGCCGTCCTTGTGACGCGCTATTTTTTCCGCTCTGAACGCTCGCTCGTTCGCTCTCCTCGTCCTCGATGGGTTGGTGGGAGGTCATGGGATGGGACGCGTCGTTGGGTGCCAGGTACGTCTCTTCACACCTTGCGTTCGCTACATGATGCCTTCTATATGAATTTCTTCAGGGAGATATACCTCCTCCCATGGAGGAGGGCGTGCTCCAGAACTTGACACTCCTGATTCTCTCATTGCATCTGTGTTTCTGCTGTTGGCCGTTTACTGACATCGCTCATAGGTTCCTTCTACTTGTTTAGAGTACTGTGTACCGGAAGCACGACGCTATACAGTTCTGTCTTCTGCCTTGACTGCTTCGCACGTTCTCCACATGCTGCGGTCGTCCCCGTCCGCGTCAGCTCTTCTCGGAGATCCCGTACGGTCCCTTCTGCCAGTGAGTACCACGCTCCGCCTAGAAATTTCACCTCCCCGATGGGACGCTATCCATCCCACTACCGTCTGCACATTCCGCATTCGCGCTGCCGCTCCATCAACGCACCGAGTCCTGACAACAACACTCCGACATCTTGCACTCCGGACTATCCCAGACGACCGCCTGCTTTGTTGCCCCGCCGGCAATTTGGACGTCAATCTCACCCATACGGGAGTACGCGGCTGAACACCATGGTACCCTCTTGCACGAGTGCCCGAGTCGCTCCTAGAAGCCTGAAGCGCACCCCGAGTACGAGAAGGGATTGCTCATCATGCGGAAAAGTAGTTGATATCACGCATCCGCTTCCTCGCAATAAAACACACTATTATATTCGCACATACCAGCACGATCAAGTCTATGTATATCCCGTCCGTATACGACGACTCCTCAAGTCACCGCTTCTCATCCTTGCCCTTTCCCCTGCTGCCCTCCCCGCCGCGCCCTTCGCCCTCACCCTCGCCCCCAAAGAAGTTCTCCCTCACCCTTCCCCATGCGACAACGAGCAGCTTGCGCGGCTCGTCGCTCTTTGCCTTTTCCCAGACGCGCTCAAAGAGCTCGCGGTGCGGGCTCTCGGCGACGAGCGCTAGTACGCGGCCGGCGGGGGCGAGTGCGGGCTGGACAGAGTCGTGGAGCGCGGTGTAGAGCGAGGGAAGGGAAGTCGGTGGAATGGGAAGAGGGAGGAGTATGGATTGCGATCTGTATAAGAGGGTTGATTAGCACCATCGAGTATGAAGTAGGAGAGATTTGGAGGGTGCGTTGCAATATACAGCACATCGTGAGCAGACGTGCATGCGGCACGCAAGCCTCGTCAAGCCACGGAGTCTGAACGAGACTGTCGAATCGCTCTCGTATACGGGGAAGAGGTGAGCAGTGGAGCACTCACGTTACGTCCGGGAACGGGGGTGCGTTCCCTACATCTTCAAAGGGATGCACGTCATGAGCCTGTTGGCCCTTCTCCTCAAGCCCAGGCGGTGGCAGACCGCGTGCCCACTCGTCGTTGCGCCTGTCCTTGAGGCGCTGCCACTCTGACTGGCCCTCGAGGTCTCTCCGCATGAGGTCGAGCTTCTCCTGGGCGGCCCAGCGGCTGCCTGACCACCAGAGGTACCACCCCTCCTGCCAATACCTTGTTTCCCGCTGGACATGCGCCTGTGCCTGGTCGTGGTCGTGGGTGTGGTCGTCGGCGGATGCATGTTGGTCGCTGCCACTGGGACGGCCGAAGCGATCGCCCATGAGCATAGCAAGCCACCCGCTGTACCTCTGCCCTTCCGGGGGGAGCGGGTGCTTCAGCGGGACGGCCTCGACGACATCCTTGATCTCGACGACGGGCTTCTTGCCCGGAGCCTGCGTGACAGTCTTGGTGCGATGGTGGGAGAGAACGCGCTCGACTTCGTGCTTGAAGACGCGGCGGAAGCAGATGGAGCGGCACCAGGGGTCCTGGCCGTGTATGCGTCCGGAAATGCTCTGGCTGCAGAAGGTGAAGCAGCGCTCGTCGACTTGGGGAGAAAAGGGCCCCTTGGGCGGGCGGACGATCTTGAGGGAGGGGAGGCGGTCCCACCAGAGCTCCTGGCGTGGTGGTGGTTCTTGTGACTGATAGGAAGATGAAGATGAGGATGAGGAGGAGGAGGAGGCGGAGGAAGACATGAAAGTACAAGCGAAAGACGATGAGCAAGAGCAGTGGCAGTGGCGGATCCGACTCGCCGAGTACGCGTCGACCACGTGCTCCACAGTCACCCTTTGCCGGGCGCCTCAGCGTTCCTTCTCTGCACCCTTTCTTGTTCAGATACATAGCCTCACATCGTGCCAATAGCTGGTCAATGTCGCACGAGCACGTCGCCTCGAGGCTTGCTCGGGGCAGTACGCAGAAGGTTCATTCAAGGCAGTCCATGAACAGCCCCCACCGTGTCCGTGAATCTACTTACGTTCTCGGGGCTATGCTCGAGTCCCTGCAGATACATATATCAGGCATCCTCCCAATCTGTGACAGCACAAAGCTGCTTTTCACGCCCACCTAATCTACCAGTAAGTCAACGCAAGCTCGAAGCCGTTGACCGATCGCTCATCATCATTGTTCATAGACCATGTGGTTGCTCTCCACTGAACACCTGAAGCTCCAATACTTCAGTGGGCCAGAGGCCGTCACAGGCGGCTACGCCGCCCTCTCGCACGTCTGGTTCGGAGAGGAGCAGAGCTTCCAGCAAATCCAAAGTCTCATCGCGGGAGGCGCCTCGCTCGACGACAGACGGGTCTCGGACAAGATCCGGTCTGCCTGCCGAGTGGCGAGAGCGAACGGCTTCAAGTGGATCTGGATCGATACTTGCTGCATCGACAAGACCAGCAGCGCCGAGCTCTCCGAAGCTATCAACTCCATGTTCCGGTGGTACGCCCTCGCCTCCATCTGCTACGCCTACCTCCACGATGTCCCGGCCACGTACCGGCGCGAGACTTTCGGCAGTAGCCGCTGGTTCACTCGCGGGTGGACTCTCCAGGAGCTCATCGCCCCCCGCTTTCTCCTCTTCATGTCCGCCGACTGGACTCCCCTCGGGACGAAGGCGCTCCTGGCGGAAGACATTCAGGGCATCACCGGCATTGACGCAGAGGTTCTGACGTTCTCCAAAGACGTCATGGCCGTGAGCGTTGCTCGCCGCATGTCCTGGGCCTCTCGACGACAAACAACACGACCGGAAGATGAGGCGTACTGTCTGATGGGCATATTTGGCATCAACATGGCGACTCTTTACGGTGAAGGCACGGACGCCTTCCGTCGACTGCAGGAAGAGATTATGAGATCTTGCTCTGACCAGAGTCTGTTTGCCTGGGGAGAGACGTTTGGACCCGAAGTCATGTCGCATGTTGGCTTGGTGCGCGATGCTCAGGAACCGGGAAACTTCTTGTTCGCACCGTCTCCTGCCGAGTTTCGTCACGCTGCGAACATGTCTCCCATCTCTCCAGGCCAGGCCATGAAGCTCGCATCTGCATCCTGCTCTATTCCTGCCCGGGAAGCACGCGTGAGGGCATTCTCTTGTCTTTGCATTTTGGACGCCGACTGATGTTGGATTGATGTTTTGCCTAGATGACACGCGAGATGGCTGTCACTAGCTACGGTGTCCGTTGTCACCTCGTCCTTGTAAACGTCGAAGGCGATGTGTACCGATTAGCTGTACTTGCCTGCCAAGACGGCTCTGGATCTTGCATGGGACTCGTATTACGTCGTCGACGCTCCTCGGATGAGTCGCTACCCCAGTACTACGTCGGTGCCTCGTTCTGGGATGGGCAGCCCTCTCCTCGGAGCCCCTCTGGAGTACTCGAACGAAGGAAGCACCGCGTCCACAGACTCATGGCCATTCGTCCTGATATGCTCACTATCCTCTCCATGCTGAACCAGGCGCATGCAGGGCGGCCTGGACAACCCTCCCGTAGTCCCTCGGCTCATGGAGAAAGCGGGGAGACTTATATCATGCATCGCCCGCCCCACGTCGCACATCCTTGGATGCGATTGTACGCTTCCGAGCCAAAGGGCTTCTTCGTCCCCGACTGGATAGACATCGGGCCTAGCCGCTACGGCTTCCAGTGCACCCAGAAACGCCGTTCTGCCTCTAACCCTACTCAACCTCTCCTTCTCACCTTCTGGCATCCAAAGCGCAACGAGTCCTTCGAGATCAAACTGGGCCGCTGTGCTTCAGTACCGCTTTGGGCCACAGCCACTATCCTCCCTGAGTCCATGTCCGACTACGTCGCGGCGTACACATCCTCCATGCATCCTGAAGGGCAGACCGAGAACCCTGATTCAACTGCTCCACCACCACCCAACGCAGTACCATTCCGCACTCCACCATTCAACCTCGCACCTCCACCGCCGAATCCCCATCCGTTCAGCAGTCCACAGGTGACTTGGCCTGCCAACGGCCCCGCCAAGGAACCCCTTGCCTTCCTATCCCCTCAAGTCCCAGTTCTGAGCTCTGAATATTCACAGCGCTCGCATGGCGTCGCATGCTCTGCCTACCACATCAGCACGTGGAAGAACGGTTCGCACTGCTTCGGAGACCACAACCGAACGATCCAACTGACGTTCACGCGCTGGCCTTCAGCGGAGTCGTACTGCCTTGAATTACAACTACGCGGGCGTGTTTACGAGGAGATGTTAGTGGAGCACCAGAGGGGTGATGATGTGCAGGCTAAGCTCGAGCTCGCGAGGATGGCCCGCGGCTTGAATCCCAGCATAAGCGTCAATTTACACTGAACGACAAGAACGATTCCGAGTAGATCATTAGTGTTGATACAAGAGCTTACCGTACATGACATTTAGTGATAGAGTAGTGTACTTGCGAGGAGGCTACAACGGGATATGATAATTCTCGGGTTCAATGCCTACCATGCAAGCGGTACCATCTTGAATCTTGTGGCCCGAGATGCAGCTCCCACAGTCCGCCCGCCACGGACGCCGGGCTACCGGCGCACGCCGCCACCACACCATAGCTCGACCATATATCATAGGCACCGTAACCCAAAGTCTCGCAATACCCACACTCTACTCCCGAGATGAACAGTACCATTACGCAGTGAAAATCCACACGTAAAACATCTCCACTTCAGACATGCACATCTATTACGACAACGACTCAGAGCCGCTCGGCGCAGGATCTTACGGTAAGTCGTTCTCTCGAAGTACGACCACGGCAATACCGTTAGTGCCACAAGTAGTCCGACTTCATACTGACCATCTCACAGGAAGGGTATATGCAGCAAGGGTGGGGAATGGCCCCGGGGCCATGAATATGGCTCTCAAAAGAGTTCGCACCGTACGCCTCCCAGAGGAACCCTCAATGCATCCTCTGCTATGTCATGAGACTTGCGCACTTGTTCTTCTCCAAGGTCCGACGAGTTATTTGAATACTTATAGTACTGGAGAACTGTTCTGATACATCTCAACCCGCAGGACATCCCGGCATTCCACGTATATACGCCTTTGGATCGTCACAATACTACGAGTACCTTGCTATGCAGCGTCTAGAATCCGACCTCTACTCATACTTCGTATCTCCGGGAGGCCATCAGCTTACCTTGGATGGTTTGGCATCGATTGCCCACCAGATGGTGTGTGATCTCATATCATCCTGTCTCACCGCTCGCCACTAATCAAAGGACCTGTTCTGATCTCAGCTCGATGTGCTCGAACACGTCCACAAGAAAGGAATAGTACATTGCGATATTAGCCTCTCGAACATGATGTTCGGACAACCAGGGACTCGAGATTCATCCGCGACGCAGATCTACCTCATCGACTTTGGGTTCTGCATGTCGTATGTGAACCCGTCAACTGGTCGGCATAAACCAGACAGCGGTATTCCCCGCCTTCGGGGACACCGACACACTTCCAGTCTCAACATTCACTTGCATCACTGTACGTGAACTCTCTCTAGTTATTGCTATCGTGCTCACTCCTGACGTCGGACTCCTGCAGCCCCCTCTCGTCGAGATGACTTGGAGTCGCTCGCCTACGCCCTTCTTTGGCTACTGAGAGGTAGCCTCCCATGGCAAATCCTGAGAACTACTGCTGAAGTCTATCAGAGCAAGCGATCCTGGTCCGGGGCCGCGCTCTGTCACGGCTGGCCAGCTGCGTTTGGAAATTTCCTGGAGTACTGCCGGGCCATGAAGTACGAGGAGACTCCCCAGTACGACTACTGGAAGAGGATTTTCGCTGATATGACACGCGGTCAAGGATCCACGTCTTCCGTGCAGCGAAGCGATGATCCGAGGACAAATGTTGGCCTCGTTCGCGGAGGTCAGCCGGTCAAATTGAGCCCGGCGGGGTCAGCAAGCTACCCTCGATCCGTATCGTGGCCGTGTTTCACATCCATATATGATGATTATGGTCCTTTCAACAATCCCTGCTCGTGGGAGTCCGTATGGAGTATCCCGCAGGAAGATCTGCTCGCCGTGCCTAGAGAAGAGGACGTGATCTTGCAGTACCCTGGTCTGCAGAAACTGGCGAGCCTTCCGACCCCCGCTCGGGAATTCTTATCGTCTGATAACGATCCCGAAGTGCTCATGGAACTAGCTTGAGGCGCATGTAACATAGATAGCTAACTGTAGCCACACCTGAATTCGAGCACAATCTATCTTCCTCTTCCGGGGGGGTAGGGGGGGGGGGGGGGGCACGACCGATTGCGCCAATTTACATGGTTGTGTGGCGAACATTTTATACGTAGCATCACATCATTCAACAGCATGCAGAAATGCGCTGGCCCCTCGTGAGTGTCTCCGGGACGTGCTTCTCCACCACCACGACATCCGCGACTTCTTCTCCGCAATTTCGTCTTTCCCGCTCTCTCTGGCGTACTCGATCAGTGCTATAGACGTTAATGTAACTACACTCCTGTGAGCGAGATCCGAAGGTGCGACGGTGAAAAGCCTGCAATGCCGCCGTGTTAGCTTGCCAATCCCGGACAAGCGACGCGAGCGGCGGTAGCAGGCAGAACGACACCATAACATACACATTATACTCAAGACCTAACGAGGGAACACCACAGCATGATGCGTGATCATTTGCCCGGCAACATGCTCTTTCGCCTCCGCGCCCTCTCCAGCGGGGGCAGATGCTCCAGTCCGTCCTCTCCAGCCGCACCAGCACCTCCAGGCATACTGCTGTCACCGTCATCACCCACCGCCATTGCTGGAGCAACCACGAAATCAGAGCCCCCGGGGAAACTCCGTGGCGGAGGCCCGCCGAGACCAATGCCCATTGAGAGCATCGTCCCTACGCCAGCACGAGCGGAGTCCGACGATGTCGGCGAAGTAGCCGTGGCCATCTTCACCGGCGAGACATGCTTGGGCAAGTACGACTTGCGTCTCTGTGGTTCAACATGACATCCGTCAGCGCCAGAGGAGCGGATGACATTCTCCAAAAGTCTGAAGAAAATCCACACAAACCTTGTTGACACCGGCGACATTGACCAGGTCGAGGTTGACACGGAAAGGGCTTTCGTCGACCTTCTTGCACTGCTCGGCGCACTCGACGACCCATGCTATACCGACCACATGCGGCTTCGGGTCGCTCAGGAGCCTGTAGAACAACCAAACAAGCAGTCTGTCAGCGTCGGAACGAAAGCGTACGTGCACTTGACCAGATAAAATGGCGTACTTGTATCGCGACAGCGTGCTCATCAGCCCGTTCTTGAAGACGACATGCGTGCATCGCGAGCCTACTCTGTTCGCCATCTGCAAAGGAAAGGAAGGATGAAATATCAGCGCACCATAGCATGCTAAACGATCAGTATGCCAGACGAGACATCCAAAACGAACCTTCGCCCCCAAGCCCTCCAACATCTCCACAAACAGCCCGCCCGCATCGTCACCCTCATCAGTTCTCACATCCACGAAGATCCTGCAATCCTTCAGGACCGCAAGCTTGGCTGGGCTCTCCTCAGCACCAGCCTTCCCCTTCCCCTTCCCGCTCCCCTCCTGGCTGGCGGCCGATCTGTGACCTGTCTCCTTGTACGCATTTGGCGGCGTCGAGAGCGCCCCAGTCGCAAGCCGCGTAGCGTGCGCGCGCGGGGCGGGAGGCACAGCGGGTTTCTTGCCGCTGTCATCCGTGTCCGCGCCTTCGTCCTTGTCCTTGGCCGTTGGCGTCGCCACAGCGGCAGGGTATGTACTGCTCACGGCGCGTCCCTTGCCTTTGACGTCCTTGGCCTTGTCCGGGGTGAGGGTGCTCGGGAGTGCAGACAGGCTCTGCGACAGCAAGTGGCTCGCCATGCTCGCGCGCCGACTAGCATTCCGCCTGGCCTCCCTCTCCCTAGCCTTCGCCTTCTCTGCCTCTCCATCCGCGTCCACCGCATTACTTGACGGTCCAGGTCCAGACGCACCAGCCAGGGCGGTGCCATTGTGATCGAGAGACGTGTTACCGTTGGCCGGTCCGTCGCCGTCCTCGTCCTCGTCAGACAGGTGTCCAAGATCGCGCAGCACGTCCTTGCTCGCATTCTTCAGCCACTCGCCAATCTTGTCCTTCGTCGACATCTCGCCGTCGCCCTCAGCATCAGGCTCCTCCACGAACATCGTATCTCCTCCAGCCCCGAGGTCGTCTTCAGCAAGGTCGACGTCCATCGCCGAGCGCGCCTTGCCCCCCTTGACGGGGCTCCCCACGACAACAGGCAGCGAGCTGGCCTTGCTGACACGCTGCGTGACTCGTGGCCCGCCGAACCGTCCTCGCATCGCCGTAAGCCTCGACACCTTAGTCGTGACCGGAGTCTTCGTTGACGAGCCAGAGGCAACGCCCAACCCGCCAAGGCCAAAAACGGGTTTCGCGAGCGTGCTTCCAGGCTTCAGGAATGTCGAAGTCGGGGCCACATTGGTTAACGTGGAGGTTGAAGGTGCTTTCGAAGAGGTAGTCATTGACGATGCGGCAGCACTGGGGCCCGCCACCAGCACCGGCGTAGAATTAGATGGACCCGTGCTACGAGGCTTCCCCAGCGTGAGCACACCCTGGCGTAACACTCCGCCCTCCTTCGCAGGTGTCCTCGAGACAGCAGGGCTGGAGGACGAGGCGGCGTTCGCAGCGGCAAGCGCTGCTGCTCTCAGTCGTGTCGTCCTCGTGCTCCCGGGTACGGGCGGAGGCAGCATCAGCGTCGTCTGCTTCAGCTTCTTCTGCCCTGGGGTCGAATCGGGGGCTGCAACAGCCTTACCCTTCGACGCGGCTGTCGGAAGAGAGCTCATTGACATCGAAGTGCCAGGCCTGGGTCTCTCGAGCGTCGATGTCTTCCCTCCGCGTCCACGCCCTCTTCCGCGGCCTCCCCTCCCACCTCTTCCTCCGCTCCCTGTCAAACCGTCGGCACCAGTACTTGCATCACCTGCACGCGAATCGTCCAAGTCCGACGTGCCTGGTGCGGCACGATGGAATCCAAGGCTAGTTTGCGATCGTGATGGTGGAGGGGCATTGAGTCGCTCGAGAGCCTCGGTAAGGGTCGAGAGGCTCGAGTTGAGAGTAAGCGGTGGGGGGCCTGTAGCAGGTGGAGGTGGAGGTTCTGAATTGGGTGCCTGGTCCAGTTCTGGTTCCTCCATCCGCTGACCATCATTCTCAACTTGCTGACTTGGTACGTCTGGTGGAGAGAACACAACGTCTTCCACATGCTTATTGAGTCGCTCGTCGGGGTCTACTTCGGACGGTGCATCGGTCAACGGTGTAAGCGGCTCCGAGCCTGAGGGTTCTTCTTGAGTACCTATTATGTCTACTTAGTTACAACGTGAGGAACAGAACGCCTCGGTGAAAAGTCCAATCACGTACCTTCTCGCCCTGACTTGACTTCAGACGTCTCCAGCGGTCCGTCCGGATGGCTCTCAAGCGTCTCTAAAGGTCCCTCACGTACACCTTCCAACGTCTCTGAAGGTTTCTCGACTTCCAAGGTCTCCGCGGCTCCCTCCGATATATCTTCCAATGTTTTTGGTGGTCGATCTGACTTGTGCTGGGGCACCGCCGGCGGTCCCTTGGACGCAGACCTGGAATGAGGAACTGGCCTGGAAACAACAGCGGGAGGCTTCACGGGCGATGTCCTCGCAACCGAACTTGTCGTGGGCAAGAGGTAGGACGGAGTCGGGGGCTGAGAGCGCGCCCGCTTGTACGCCTGAGCCGGAGTCGGCTTGGCGGACGCCATGAGCCCTCCGAGCAAGCTGTTCTTCCTGTCTCTCTCGCGCGGATTCTTGACCTTCTTGGAGAGGGGAGCAGGCTCGGCAGCAGCAGCGGAGGTGGACGCACCGGGCTTACCTTTCGGCTTCATACGTGCTTTGACCCCGCTCGCTCTAGGTATAAAGCTCGTACTCTGCCTGGACGCAGGCTTTGGTTGCTGTGCGACTGCGGGAGCCACAGAGGTCTGAGGAGTCGGTTCCAAGGCAGGAGGAGGAGGAGGAGGTAGTGGAGGAAACAGGAAGTGTTGCGGAGGCTTAGGGACGGGGGTAGCATCTGCATCAAAGGTAGTATCCAAGTCATGTAGAGTATTATCCATGGTGGAAGGCAGAGGTGTAAGCGGGGACATGGGAGTCATGACATCGTCTAGCGGGTGAGGAGTAGGCGTAGTTTGATCGAAGGAGAACGTCGGGGACTTGGGCGGGAGCGGAAGGACTATAGACGGATGCGTGTCGGGTACGACAGCCGGGGTAGGAGAAGGGGACCTAGGTGGTAGCTCTCGAGGGACAGAAGCGATGCGGAACTTTGTGGGAGAGCGGCGGGGAGAGGGCGGAACATTGTTGAGATCGAGCAAAGGAATGGCATTAGATGAGAGGGGCGGGACAGACTTTGCTCTGGCTGGCAGGGCGGTAGACGTGGACGGCTCTGGAGGGAGAGAGGACGGCTTGGGCGGAGGAAATATACCGTGGCACGGCCGTTTGGGGTCGCGTTCGCGGAGGAGAGCAGCATCCGTGGCGGGCGAGGGCGGCCGCTTGAGATGCTGGTCGTGCATGGCGTCGTGAGCAGCGTTGTCGTCGGCGCCAGATGGCAATGGCGATGGCGACGGCGATGGCGATGAGAGCGTCGGCGGGGGCGGTGGATCCGACTTGTGCGGGTGCGGGGGGCGCTCGTTAGCGGCAACATTCCGGCGGGCCTGTTTGAGCGGCGAGGCGGCGGGGTTGAAGGAGTAGAAGCTTTCGAGAGTAGTCTGTGAGCGAGTGCGCTTGTTGTTCGTCGGGACAGCGGTCGTCGCCTTTGGGTCCGTTGTCGCCATGCCGAGGGCGTCGGTCATCGCGAGAGGCAGCGCGTTCGCCAACCACACCGACGCGTGTGGCCTTATTTGGCCCCAGCACGTGACCGAGCGTCGTCGCGTCGCGTCACGCGTTTCAACACCCGCAGCCCGCGGGCAGTCAGTGTCACAACTCGGACTATGTAGGTCTACAGGTTTGATATAGAACAGCCTGATAGCGCTACAAACTAGAGTACGAATACAGACAGTGGCCCTCATGATTCCTCTAGTGTCATCTCGTCGAAATCCTCGAGCAGGTCGTCCAGCTTCACGTCCGGGAAGTCTGCCTCCTCTTCTTCGTCGTCCGTCGCCTCCGGTGCTGTTGTTGCTGCTGCTGCTGCTGCTGCTGCACCCGCTTCGTCCACGTCCATGTCGAACTGGCCCTTCCGCCTCGTCTTCCCGCCCGCGAGTCCAGAGCCCGCCTTCTGGTCCTTCGCCCGATACAGGTTCACCGCCCCACGCATCTCCTCGTCCTCCTCCAGATCTCGCAAGAACAACTCGTAGTCCTCCTCCACCTTCTTCTGGTCCCGTCCGCCCATACGCCCGACCACGCCCCGACCGCCGCCCGTCTCGCCCTCTTCGCCCGCCTCCTTCGCCATGCTCCGCAGCTTCCACGCCCGAGGCTTGTTCTTCTTCCTCCGGTTCGGATACGCCTTCTTCACCAGCACAATGTCCGGAACCCGATGCGCCGGCAAATTCGCGAAGTCGTCCGAGTTAAAGTTCGCGTTCGTCAAAAAGTACCCCATCGCCGAGTCCCCGGGCTGCAGGATCCCGCCAAGGTGCGTCCGCGTGTGGAAAATCTGCTCCCCGCCCGCCGACTCGTAGTCCATCCCGTCCTCGTCCCCACCCACACCGTGCGAGCGGAACGCGCCCGAGAGCGCGACTTGCGCATCCGCGAGCACCCACTTGCCGCGCGTCTGTCCGGACGGCTCGACGTCGAGCACGGTGAACTCCCGCAGGTCCGTAATGCTCGCAAGCGACTCGAACGGTGTACGCCAGTATACCGGCGACGTGATCTCGCACAACTGGAGCGTAGCGGGATCGAGCAGGTGCAGGGAGTTGCCGACACGAACACAGAGCGTCAGTGGCGAGATGTTGCTCAGCTGCCGCGCGAGCTTTGGCGGGATGCAAACCAAGTCATCCTTGCAGATCGGCGTGATCTCGACCGAGTAGGTATACTTGAAATTTGCCGTGTTGGTGTGTGTGTCCGCGGAAAGCAGCTGCTCCGACGCTTTTGACCTGCACAACTCGTCCATATGAGTTTGCATTGGAATGGAGAGAAACTCGAGTACGTACCGCACAGGAACCACGCCCGTCAGGAACTCCACCATTTTCTGGGCATGACTGCGCGAGCTGTAGAAAAAGTCAAGCCCGTCGCGAACCTCCTTGACCGAGATCGTGTCCTTCTGCGCGCCGTGCTTGAGGATGAGCTGCTCGAGGAAGAGGAAGGTCCGTTTGTGCGGAACCTTCTGTCGGACCTGCACCAACGCCTTCCAAGTATTCTTGGCAGCAAGCTTCGCACAATCTGGGCACTGCCCGTGCTGGACGAGGTACTCGATCTCAAATACTTGCTCGAGGATGGTGGCGGTGAGGACCTCCTTCTGGATTGTGAGGGACACTCGGAGGCGTTTTGAATGAGGCTCGGTCCAGATGAAGTGCGCCTCGGTAAGGCGGACCTTGTTGAGACCCTTGAGCTTCTTGAGACAGATCGCAAGGAGTTCTTGTGATTCTGGCTGAGCGATCGTCCAGCTGGAAGGTGGAGACAGGAAGCGTTCACAATTCCGGCAGAAGGAGACGGAAGCTGGTGCGCAGTTGAGATGCCGCGGGCGATCGAAACGTGCAGAGATACACACCTTGTTTTGGGATTCCCTCTGTGATATCCACCGTATTCCGCAGACAAGCGACGCAGAGGTTGGCCGAGTTGGGGACTATTGGCGTACCGCAATCTGCGCATAGGACTCGATGTACCGCGGGCGCAGGAACGAACTCCATCGCGTTCCTATGAGCAGGCGAGATGTCGGAGCAGATGAAGTTGGAGCAATGCGAGTCTGAAGAAGGTAGTGGTCAAAGGAGAAGATATATATCTCGATCCAAGGTCTTGGTCAGATCGAGGACGATGCTGACTGAAAAACAAGAGAGGATTAGCTGCCATCTTATCTAATCATGTGTTTGGCGTCTATCTGTTACCCCAGGCCGCAGTTACTGTACTTGTTACTTCTTTACTTACGACCACCACGACCACCCTCTCTCCCTCTTCAAAGCCTCTCGGACACTGCAGTCAACATGGCGAGCGACAAACCAAACAAGCTCGCGTTCTTGTCCATGCCCGCCCCGGCCTCCTACGTCGCTGGTCTCGGACGAGGGTGCGTCCCCGCGAAATACGGCTTCAGACAGTCCACTAACCGAGTTTCTCTCATGATCCCACAGGGCTTCAGGATTTACCACCCGGTCTGATATTGGTCCTGCGCGCGAGGGTCCGTCAGCAGAGGCAATTGCGTACGTACCCCTCCCCTTCTTCTTCCCAGCGCGCCGCTGCCCCTTCGTACGCGCAGCTTCGCCGTGCAGCGCGCAACGTTCATCGAAACATAGCTAACCAGTCTCTGAACCCCACAGCGAGGCGCAGGCACGACGCGGAGAAGAGCCGGACGTAGATCCGGACCAATTCCAGGACCCGGACAACGAGTATGGACTCTTTGCTGGAACGACATACGAGGCCGACGACGAGGAGGCGGATCGCATCTACGAACTGGTGGACAGGAATATGGATGCGAGGAGAAGGGCAAGGAGGTCAGTTTTCATCTCATTCCCGGCCGTTCGCCACAGAATCCGTCGAGCGTCACAAGACTCGCATTCCCCACTCGGCAATACCCTTGGTTCTTGTTGTCCCCGAACGTCCGGTCATCATCATTCCGCGGCATGCTGACCAGCATATGCGTTTTCAGGGAAGCGCGCGAGAACGAGGAGATGGCCAAGGTGCGCGCGGAGCGCCCCAAGATCCAACAACAGTTCGCAGACCTCAAGCGCGGTCTTGCCGTCGTCACAGACGAAGAATGGGAGAGCATTCCTGAGGTGGGCAATCTCACGCGCAAAAAGCGTAAACGGGATGAGAGGTCATTCGTCGTGTCCGACAGTGTCATTGTCGGAGACAGAGCCCGCGCCGAGTATGAAACCTCGCTCGATGCCCGCCAGCAAGAGGTGCGTACAGTCATAACTAACAGTTGTGACTACATTGCTGACTGTGATTGTATCGTTCTCACCTACGCAGACGGGGGGCTTTGAGACCCCGGCGGACAACGGTACCCTCACGAACTTTGCGGAGATGAGCCAGGCGCGCGACAAGATCCTCTCGCTCAAGCTTGACCAAGTCTCCGGCACTGCAACGTCTGGACTGCAAACTTCCATTGATCCCAAGGGCTATCTCACCTCTCTGGACAGCGTCGTGCTCAAGACCGATGCAGAGATTGGTGACATCAAGCGCGCGCGCATGCTCTTCGACTCACTCGTCAAGTCTAACCCGAAGCATTCCCCCGGATGGATCGCCGCGGCCCGTTTGGAGGAGCATGCCGGCCGGATGGTCGCTGCGCGGAAACTCATCAAGCAGGGCTGTGAGCAGTGCGCGAAGAGCGAAGACGTATGGCTTGAGGCCGCGCGACTGCATGTGAGTAGCAAGCCTCTTATCTTCTGCTTTCACATTTCTCATGTTACTCTGCGTCTCCAGAACAACGACGATGCGAAGGTCATACTAGCAAATGCCGTCCAACACGTTGGACAGAGCGTGAAGATCTGGCTCGCCGCCGCCGATCTAGAACACGACGTCAAGGCGAAGAAACGCGTACTGCGCAAGGGTGAGTCTTGGTGCGTGGTTGATTCCCACCCAATGCTGACTCTGTCTCCAGCGCTCGAACACATCCCGAACTCGGTCCGTCTCTGGAAAGAGACCGTGAATCTCGAGTCCTCTGCCTCTGACGCTCGCATCCTCCTCTCCCGCGCCGTCGAAGTCATCCCCCAGTCCGTCGAGCTCTGGCTCGCGCTCGCACGCCTCGAGACACCCGATAAAGCGAAAGCCGTGCTCAACAAAGCACGCAAAGCTATCCCCACCAGCCACGAGATCTGGATCGCAGCAGGGCGGCTGCTCGAGCAGGAGGCATACGCCACGGAGAAGTCCGACGAGCAGCGCGAGAAGGAGCTCGCCCTCGTCGACAAGACGATCGAGGCGGGTGTGCGCGAGCTCCGGCGGCACCAGGTTCTGCTTACGCGCGAACAGTGGCTCAAGGAGGCGGAGCGGTGCGAGAACGAAGGTGCGTTGCGGACGTGTGAGGCCATCATCAAGGCGACGGTGGCGATGGACATCGAGGAGGAGGACCGGCTCGATACCTGGACGAGCGACGTCGAGGCGGCCGAGGCCAAGGGCAACGTCGGCACCGCCAGGGCGATCCTCGCGTATGCGCTAAGGGTGTTCCCCGACAAGAAGAGCTTGTGGAGGAAGGCCGCCGATTTGGAGAAGGCGCGCGGGACGAGGTATGCGATACGTTCACTAACTTTAGCCTTGTAGTTGCTAATGTGATCGTGCTCAGGGAGTCACTCAACGCTATATTGGAACGAGCCGTCCACCACTGCCCACAGGCAGAGGTGCTGTGGCTCATGTGGGCCAAGGAGAAGTGGTTGGCAGGCGACGTGCCCGCCGCTCGCGAGGTTCTCGAGCGGGCGTTCATTGCCAACTCCGAGAGCGAGCAGATCTGGCTGGCCGCTGTCAAGTTGGAGGCAGAGAACGGCGAGCTTGGCGTCGCCCGGGAGCTGCTCGTGCGAGCACGAACCGTCGCGGACACCCAGAGGGTAAGTCGTCCTCCACCGTATTCGCAGTGATAGTGGACGCTGACTCTGCTCGCACGCACAGATTTGGATGAAGTCCGCAGTATTCGAGCGACAGCAGGGCCAGCTATCAAACGCCCTCGAGACTCTCGCCACTGCAATCAAGAAGTACCCCAAGTTCGCCAAGCTGTACATGATTCAAGGACAGATCCATCAACAGCAGGGAAACCTCGCCGCCGCGCGTGCCGCGTACGCAGCAGGAATTAAGGCGTGTCCGAAAGACGTCAACCTCTGGATCCTCGCCAGCCGGCTCGAGGAAGCGGACAATAAGAGCATCAAAGCCCGCGCGCTCCTCGACAAGGCCCGGCTGGCAAATCCGGGCAACGACGTCCTCTGGGCCGAAGCCGTTGGCGTCGAAGAGCGCAGTGGGGGCGTCGCCCAGGCCAAGACCGTACTCGCACGAGGTTAGTGTATTCCGAGTCAGTCACGTACCATGCACGCGTTACTAACTGAACGAACCCTCCTATGGTTGTGGTGATTTTCGCTCGCCAGGCCTGCAAGAGTGCCCTACGTCTGGCCTGCTGTGGTCGCTGGCGATCTGGTCGGAGCCACGGCCGACGCGCAAGGCACGGTCCGCGGATGCGCTCCGGAAGGCAGGGAACGACCCGTGGGTCCTGTGCAGCGTCGCGCGGCTGTTCTGGACGGAGCGCAAGATCGAGAAGGCGCGGGACTGGTTCGGGCGCGCCGTCGCTGCGAGCGAGCAGCCGAGCGATACCTGGGGTGACATCTGGGCATGGTGGCTCAAGTTTGAGCGGCAGCACGGGATCAAGGTGCGTTTCCGTTTAGGAGGGGTGTATAGTGTATGTGCGTGATGCTGACCAGGTTGCTTTCGTTTTCAGGAGCAGCAGGAAGAGGTCATCGCAAAGGCGATCGCTGCGGAACCCCGATATGGGCCGACGTGGCAGCCGATTGCGAAGGACGTTGCGAACGTCGCAAAGACTGTGCGGGAGATACTCGAGCTTGTCGCGGATGCCTTACACTGAGTAATTCTTGTTGACTGTATTTATACGAATGCTATGGAGCTCAAGGATATGCCACACCTTGTAGTTTGTTGTCATGAACTAGTTTGATTCGACATTGCTCCAAGCCCTTTGCGTCGCCGTCGACCACATCGACGTCCACATCAGCCTGGTCTGTCTCCTTGATCCTGTGGCATTAGGCAACGGGTATTGCCCGCGAGGTCCTCGGTCCACGGTTTGATAGCATCCTCGTGCGTCGACGTGAGCGGTTGCATCTGTCACATTGAACTCTCCTCGTCGTGAATGGTCTCGATCCGTCACCTCACACGCTCACTGAGAGCTATCTCGGACTTCCCGTCAGCACACACAGCGATAGTATGCAAAGCGAGGACAGCAAAGATAACATTGTCTACACCGTGACGACACAGATGGATGAGGACGACGATCCGGATCTGACAGCGAGCCGGAATGAAAGGAACGGGGATAACAGCGCGTATGGTACATTACTGAGTTCAAACAAAGGCAATCCGAGTGAGTCATAACGCGAACGGCAGAGCAAACGAAACAAGAGGTATGGAACGAGAACAGACGCCGCGGTCAGTTGAGCAAGCGGTCCGCCATCCACAAGTCATGTTCGGCCTTGATCTCCTCAGCAGCAAGCGCCTCAGCTGGACGCGCCACTTGTGTGTTGATGCTGCGAGGGTACACGACTTCGCCCGCGCGCCCAGCCCAATCCCAGTCGATAATGAGGATGTCCGGACAGTCCTCAGGCGCATCCTCGTTGCGGACCAGCACGTTGACGTCGCGCACGTCCCCATGGACGAAGCCCCCGTCATGAAGCAGACCGAGCTTGTCTGCCACTTGCTCTCGCGCCGTATTCAGCGACACCGCGGGCTTCGCACGGGTCCCCTTGCCCTTGCCCTTGCCCTTGCCCTTGCCCTTTCCTTTCTCCGCCTCCCCCGCGTACTTGATATCCCACATCGTGTTCGAGTACTCCGCGGTCCTGTCCTCCATGACGACCATGATCCAGTCATGCATTTCATTGACAGCAAGCAGGGCTGGTGCGAAGCGGGCGTTGTGGGCGAACCGATGGGCGTCGGCGGAGTAACGCCTGGAGAACTTGACGCACAGAGGCTTTCCATTCTCCGTGACACGGAAGATCCTCTTGTCGTCGATCGCCTCTTCGTACGTGAATTGGTGCGAGATACCGTTGAGGTCCTTGTAGAAGGTACGGAAGGGAAAGTCAGCCCGTGGGCCGCGGGTGTCGGTGATGGTAGAGTAACGACGGTGGAGGTCGTGAATGGCGACGCGTAAAGCAGCTATGGCCCGCTCTCCTGCTTCAAGCTGCGCGTCGTTGGTGGAGTGGACTTGAAGAGGGATGCAACAGAGAAGTTCAGCACTAGGGTTGTCTCCGTACACCGCGGCGGCAATACCGACATACGGCCCTATTCTCGAACTTAGCGATGACCAATGCAAGAATGAAGAAACATACCATAGTGTAGAACAATGACAGCAGGAAAGTTGAGCTTTTCCATTTTCTCCCTGTCCTGGGAACCTTGCTTATTTTTGAAATGGCGAACGCTTTCGACCCAGTAATGGATAGCTTCAACGAAGGGCTCCGACTTAGTGGAGCCGAGCTCGCACTTGACTTCCTGGACGTAGTATATAACTTCGACACCCAAGCAAGAAGCGCGAAGGTCGCCGTCGTCGTGGTAACTGGTATCACCGATGAATGTCCGGCTAGGGAGTGCAGGTGTGATCTTCCCTTCGAAGAGAACGTCCGTAAAATTGGCCCGTCGCCCGTTCTCGTCGTCGAAAATTTGACATCCCTTTTTGCGGAGGGTGTCGAAACATTGTTTGTCCTTCGGGGTAGGCTTGATTGACTGGAGGTTGTGGCGAAGCTCGAAGAGAGTCTCATCCAAGAGAGACGGCGGGATCGGACGTTCGTAAGGCCGACCACAGTAGATCCGGTGCGCCGTGGACTTCTGCGCGGCGGAGAATTCTTGAAGCGTCGCCTCAGAAGATGGTGCTTTGGCAGGAGTACGCTTGAAGTAGTTCCAGCGTCGTTCATTGAATGGGAGGGGTTGCAGCGTGTCCTCTTCCTCGCCTTCCTCGTCTCCTTCGCCAAGGGATGAATTGAAGCCGATAGAGAGGTAGTACAGAGAACAACTCACTGTTCAGCGGAACAAGCACAAAGTGCAGTTGTTCTGGCGCAAATCCCCACGGAAAGAGCGTCTTCAAGAACCCTGCCCGATTTATCTTCGTGAGAGTAGCGAGTCCCTTAGCCTCGATGATATCTTCTAACTCATCGTCCGATGCCACAGTCGTCCCTTCCGGAAACTTGCAGAGAATGTTAGCATGTACGGCTGATATCGCAGATCCTGACCAACCTGATAGACTTCGACATCGCCTTCACCCCGAGGAATGATGCTCTTAACTTTATCATCGAGAGGAGGCTCCATGGTGGTACACGTCCGCGTTCTCATGTCGAAGACGTTGATTCCGGGATAGCACTCTGCGAATCTTAGACGAAGGAGGGGACCAAATTGTGTGGGGAACTTACTTGGTCTTACTATCAGATGGATGTCATCCTCCTTTATCCCTTGCCACCAATCTAGGAAACGGCTGCGCGTCGGTTTAAGCAGATACTTGTCGTCGACGTTGCGGAGAGCCTCCCGCACGTCGGCGAGTTCAACAACATTGTCAACGTTGATCTTGCCGTGATCGACCTAAAACACAAGTGTCTGCATGATCAGAAACGGTGTTGTTGGGGAGAGTGACGTACAAGCCATATCTTGAGGCTACCAGGTACACTGTCGGCCAACGCAGCTTCAATGTCTATCAACGACGCATTCACAGAGACGGTGAATCTGTCGCATAGATTGTAGTCAGGACAGATGAAATTGAGGGATAGTCTGGCCATTGTGGTGAGGAGTATATCGATGAGGCTCGTAGTGGTTGAACCCCAATATCGGAGTTGGCGGAGGTGCAAATGTGTGATGAGTTTGTTGATCAGATCTAAGCGGCGCCACAACAATACTTACGCAGACGGGAGGCTTTGGAACGGGCGTCGCGAGCTTCACTCAATCATCTTGCTCTACACAGATACCTCGCTTCAAGCCTCTTCAGTCTCGCAAGAACGCCGTTCCCCGTGGTCCGTACACCTGGTGCTCCTGACTCACCAGTACTCTTACCATGCACTTGTACAACTTCACCCTGCAACCTCCGACGGCCATACCGCATGCTATAGTCGGTAATTTCTCTGGGGCACGCCAGCAGGAAATCATCGTGTCGCGCGGTACTCGCCTCGAACTCCTCCGCCCCGACCCCACCACGGGCAAGATAGTCACCGTCGTCGCAAGCAATGTTTTTGGCTCCATCCGCGCTCTACATCCGTTCCGCCTCACCGGAGGGACCAAAGGTGCGCTTGAATCTATCTCGTGTCTTCTACTCTTCCAATGACTCCTTCGTGTTGTTACTAGACTATGTCATTGTCGCTTCGGATTCAGGACGGATCGTGATCCTTGACTATGACCCCAAGTTGAGCTGTTTCGTCAAGATTCACCAGGAGACGTACGGGAAGTCGGGTGCGAGGAGGGTTGTACCAGGTCAGTATCTCGCTACCGACCCCAAGGGCCGCGCGGTGATGATATCTGCTCTGGAGAAGGCCAAGCTTGTGTATATTCTCAATCGTGACGCTGCTGCTCGTCTCACTATTTCCTCGCCACTCGAAGCCCACAAAACGAATGCCATCATACATCACATCGTCGGTCTTGACGTCGGTTTCGAGAATCCCACCTTCGCGGCGCTCGAGGTCGACTATACACAGGCAGACCAGGACTCGACGGGCGCTGCGTTCAACAACGCGGAAAAGGTATGATCTGTTCAACTTCGATACCAAAGTGAATTGATGCGAGGTCTGTCTATGCAGATGCTCACCTACTACGAACTAGACCTTGGTCTAAACCACGTGGTTCGCAAGTGGAGCGAACCCACAGACCCTCGCGCCAATATGCTTGTCCAAGTTCCTGGAGGACAGTTGGCATCATCCGAACGCTACGACGGACCGTCTGGCGTGTTGATATGTTGCGAAGATCACATCATCTATCGACACATGGACGCTCCCCAGCATCGGGTCCCCATCCCGCGTCGCAAATATCCCTTTCAAGACAATGATCGCGGTCTCCTCATCACTGCCGCAGTCATGCATAAGATGAAGGTATGGTTTTGCGCTTGAATGAAGCCTTGTTGTCGGTATCTGATCACCTCGCAGGGTGCATTCTTCTTTCTCTTGCAGAGCGAAGAGGGCGATCTGTACAAGGTGACGATCGAGCACGACGAGCAGGATGTCAAGGCCTTGAAGATCAAATACTTTGATACGGTTCCTGTGGCGACCAGCCTGTGCATCCTCAAGTCTGGATTCCTCTTCGTCGCCGCAGAATTCGGAAACCAGTGCGTTCACATGCTTGTCTGTTCACTTCGGCGTATTGACAACTTTGTAGCCATTTCTACCAATTCTTGAAGTTGGGGGACGAAGGCGAGGAGTTCTCTTCGACCGACTATCCGCTATACGGTATGGCGGAACCCGGCGCGTCACTACCTCGCATTACGTTCCATCCACACAAACTGGAGAACCTTGCGCTCGTTGAGGAGATGGAGTCGTTGGATCCTATCGTGGACTCCAAGGTACTGAACCTTCTTCCGGACGCAGGGACGCCGCAAATATTCGCTGCCTGTGGCAGGGCCCACCGAAGCACCTTCCGGACCCTACGTCATGGGTTGGACGTCGAGGAATCTGTCCGCGAGGACCTTGGAGCTATACCTAAGGCGATCTGGACAACCAAGTTGAAGGAGGATGGTAAGTAACACATGTTCCCCTATCCTCTGCCTTTAATTGTCAGAAGTCTGACGATAGTCCGCAGACGAGCACGACGCGTACATCATCTTGTCGTTCGTCAATCGATCACTCGTCCTCTCCGTTGGGGAGACCATCATTGAGGCAGAAAACACGGGTTTCCTCATCGACGTACCCACCGTTGCCGTCCAGCAAATCGGAGCGGATGCCTTGCTACAGGTACATACATACGGTATCCGTCATATCATGGGAGATAAGCGCGTGAACGAGTGGCGGGCACCGGATGGCAAGACCATCGTCAGCGCGACAACGAACAAGCGGCAAGTAGTCGTTGCGCTCAGTAGTGGGGAGCTGGTCTATTTCGAGCTGGACCTGGAAGGTCAGCTGAACGAGTATCAGGACCGTGGGGCGATGGGTAGCACCATCTTGGCTCTCAGCATAGGCGAGGTACCGGAGGGGCGACAGCGAACACCGTTCTTGGTAAGGAGCCTACGAATCTTTCGTGGATGAATGTCGCTGAAACATCTCTTACTATGAAGGCTGTCGGTTGCGAGGACCAGACGGTCCGCATCATATCCCTGGCACCGGAAAACACTTTGGAGACCATCAGCCTGCAGGCACTTACAGCTCCTCCTACGTCTATATGTATCGCCGACATCCTGGACGCAAGCCTCAATCGGACCCAACCCACAATGTTTGTCAACATCGGCTTGCAGAACGGCGTCCTTCTTCGGACCGTATTGGATCCTTTGAATGGTCAGCTGACAGATACACGCACAAGGTTCGTGTTGAGAGTAGAAAGCAACGCTGAGGCTAATATGTCGTACAGGTTTCTGGGAACACGACCCGTCAAGCTCGTACGTATCACTGTGCAAGGCAACCCGGCCATCCTCGCGCTGTCGTCGCGGGCATGGTTGAATTACACCTACCAGAACCTCATGCACTTCACCCCGCTGCTTCACAGCGCCCTCGACTGCGCTTCGAGCTTCTCGGCTGAGTCCCATGCGAATGGTTTGATCGGGGTGGCAGGGAGTGTCCTCTCGTAAGTCGATAAGATCACGCTTCTTTGCCTCGGAACTCATCTTCTTCATGCGGCAGTATATCTCAAATCCCGCAATTAGGTACAATTCTCAAGCAGGATTGTATCCCTTTGGACTATACGCCGCGCAAATTTGTCTTGCACCCTCAGAACGGCCTCTTCTACCTTATTGAAGGCGATCATCGCACATACAGTGAAGAGGCCTCCCGAGAGCAGTTAGCAAAACTGGTTCGTATCTGGCAGTGGTGTCTTATGTGTGTCACCCTTTGGCATGCTGACGACCATGTTGCAGGGGGCAGAGCACGAGACGCCTGATGAAGATATCCTCAACTTGCCAGCAAGCCAATTCGGACGCCCGAAGGCACCTGCAGGAGTGTGGGCGTCATGCATCCGCATCATCGATCCTGTGGAGGTATGCATCATCCGTCGTATCATCGTATCAAATAGCTCGAGCCTTCGCAAGCTGATTAACTGCCTCGCAACAGGGGAAGACTGTTCATGTCGTGCCGCTGGACAACAATGAGGCGGCGTTCTCGCTAGCAGTGGTGCCATTCGCTGCTCATGATAATGAGCTCCATTTGGTGGTGGGCACTGCACAAGACGCGTTTTTGGCCCCGAGGTCTTGCACCTCGGGCTTCTTGAGAACGTACAAGTTCAAGGAGGAGGGGCGCAGTCTCGAGTTGCTCCACAAGGTACGCAGTATGCGCGATGTCTAATGATGCAGTCCTGATTGTGCAGATAGACGGAGACCGACGACGTTCCTCGTGCGCTCCTGGCCTTCCAAGGGCGACTCGCGGCAGGAGTTGGCAAGTCTCTCCGGCTCTATGACATGGGCAAGAAGAAGTTGCTGCGCAAGGTTGAGAACAAGGTGCGTATCGACACTCATACCTGACGGCATGGACTTGGGTTAACTGTAGTCCACAACAGAACTTCTTCTCATCTATCGTCACCTTGAACACGCAAGGATCTCGCATCATTGTCGGCGATATGCAGGAATCCATCTATTACGCAGCGTACAAGCCCCCAGAGAACCGCCTTCTAGTGTTCGCGGACGACACCCAGCCGCGGTGGATCACCTCCGCGACAATGCTCGATTACAACACTGTTATCGCCGGCGATCGCTTTGGCAATGTCTTTGTGAATCGCCTTGACACCAAAGTCTCTGAACAGGTCGACGACGACCCTTCTGGCGCAGGATTCCTGCACGAAAAGGGTCTGCTCATGGGCGCACCGCACAAGACGAGCATGCTCGCGCACTTCCACATCGGCGACATAGTGACGGGGATACACAAGGTCTCGATGGTCACAGGCGGCCGGGACGTGCTGGTATACACCGGTCTTCACGGCACGATCGGCGTCCTCGCACCGTTCGTGGCCAAGGACGACGTCGACTTCATGACGACGCTGGAGCAGCATATGCGAACTGAGCACTTGAGTCTCGTTGGCCGTGACCACTTAGCGTGGCGCGGCTACTATGCCCCTGTGAAGGCTGTCGTGGATGGGGATCTCTGTGAGATGTATGCTCGGCTTCCGCCAAACAAGCAGAGCGACATCGCGAACGAGTTGGATAGAACCGTCGGGGAGGTGCTCAAGAAGTTGGAGCAACTTCGGGTCACGGCTAGTGGGTTCTAGGTTCACAGCTAACGCTCTCCATTAGCATACAGTCGTTCATAACGCACATCATACGGCTGAGCATGACGATGAGATGGGCTGGCGCGCTAGGTAGTACGTGGTGAGGGTGGTGGGGACCGGCCATGGAACTCGGGTCGTATGCTATGATGGTACTAGCCCCAACTCCCGAGCTGCTACTGTTAGGTTTTCGGTGTCTAGGATGACCACGCAATTGGATCGTTGACGGCAGTTACTTTGCCGCATTTTGCCCTTGAGATGTACGGTCGTTGGGTGCTCTCCCCGAGGCCCAGATACTTGTATATGGGATATATACGCTTATAAGCCTCGGTCAGGATTTGGCCAGACTCGGGGACCTGCACATATCGCACGAACCAAATGAACCGGTGAGTGGAAATCTAGAGGGAGCGAACGACACAGAGACGCACACGCCCAAACTGTGCGGGACGCACGCGAGGGACCTGACAGTGTCCGCACACGAGCACAGAGAAGAGTTAAAGGAACAAGCAGAAGAGCAGAAAACGTTAACGTCGTTCATCGAGCCCGCCACAGCCACAAAATAGTAACACGCGCGCACACGCAATGCGCGAGCACAGCAGTCCGAGAGTAGGTACAGTACGTGAGTGAGTAAGTAACTTGGTAGATCACGAATCACCATCCCAGGTTCCAGGCCACCTCCGCGCCGCCGCCGCCACCCTTCGCCGCCGTGAATAAGTATTGAAGTATAAAGTCTGACTCTGAGTCCCGCTCGTTCCCATCCGACATCCGTTACGCCCCCGCATGACCCCAAGCCCAAGTCCCAAGCCCTCGCGCTTGCGCTTGCGTGCACCCGCACGCATCGCCAGTACCGTCTCGCCTTTGCTCACCCGACCTCGTTCGTCTCATCCCGTCCCGTCTCGTCAACCCGTCCCGGACTCTCATACTCTCGACGTGAGCCCAACCAAGCAGCCTCCCATCGCCCGCCTCCCGTCTCCCGTTTTCCGCCTCTGAACGTGAACCGCCTGAACCCTGGACGCGCCAACGCTGCGGGTACCGCAGGATCCGCGTTTGTATTCGGGGCCCGGGGCCCGAGGAAGTGGAGGTCGTCAACGACCGGGGGAAGAGGAGGCGAGAGGAGGGAGATGTGAGGGGTAAATGAAGGCTGTGACAGTCGATGAACACGGGAGGTGATGTGAGACAGACTGTGAGAGGAGGTTGGAGAGAGGACTTTG
>NW_027137967.1:65852-135584 GCF_003813185.1 Lentinus tigrinus ALCF2SS1-7
AGATTGGTATTGACTGATAGACTTTCGGAGCAAGGGCGATATTGGAGGTAAGGGAGTAGCGAATAGGAGTAGAAGGAGAGACTTGGAGCAGAGAGTGAGGGGTAGACAAGAGACAAGACGGCGGAGGTTAGACACTTGAGATGAACGAGAACCGAAGACCGAGACCGAGAGGACGCGTGCAGGACGTGTGTGGCGGGCGGGACGCGACGCGAGACGCTCATTCGCTCTCTTGGATGAGCGCGAGGATCATCCTGTGGGTGCGAATCGTTAGCAAGAGCAAAGATGCGGATTCCGCGGTGCGCGCGTAAGATATGTGATAGGTGGCGAGAACAGGCGTGTGGACACGCGTCGCGTGCCGGGGTGACGTAAGTATCAAGGCGCAGGAGAAGGTGTGTGCCAGCGGATATGCAGGCGTGATACAGGACAGTTGGGTGGGAAAGGGTATGGGGAGAGACGGAAGATGGGATATGGAAGAGAAAAGGAGGGAAGAGCGGAAGAGAAGAGGAGACGGACCTGTAGAGGTAGTAGAAGAAGCTGAGGAGGTAGAAGCCGAGCTTGATAAAGGACTCTTTCTTGTGGTTTGGGAGCGTGCGGAATATTTCTGTGGCATCGTACATGTGGTTTCCGCCGCGTATCCTGTGGGCGGGAGTCAGCATCAGCGGGATAGGGAGGAAAGTACTTTGGGGTGTGAAGATTGCGGAGATGGACAGATGCATGGGCGGCAGAGATGGAGAGGACTGGGGACGTACTTGTTAATGTTGAAGGCTAGTAGTGGTGCATTGAGGAGGAAGGCGATCCATTGACCGGATATGAGGAAGAGGATGGCGAGGAAGGCGTGGGCGATGTTTTCGGGAAGCACGAACTGAAGAAAGATTGAGGGGTGGAGCGGGAGGAGGGAAGGTGTGCGCACATACCTGGTTCAGCTTATTGCAGAGGTCTATGGGGTTGATATAGTCACACTCGAGGTCGGAGAACATGATGATCTGGGTACGGGGAGTGAGTGGGGATGCGAGGCGGAAGATAGAGAGGACGTACGAAGAAGACCATAGTGAATAGAAGCCCTGCGGCCATAAGGACCGAGAAGAGGAAGAGCCATCCTGTATTGCGAGCAGGAGAGGGCGCGTGCGGGGGCAGGAGGAGCACAGAGGATAGGGAGTGGACACATCGTCAGCAGGGTCGGCGGGAGGGACGGAGGGCGGGTACGGACCTGTGCCACCCATTGTGAGATCGCGTGTGGAGATGAAAGCGGAGGAGTCGTGGACGTCGTCGAGGTCGTCGAGGTCGTTGAGAAAGCAGCGCTGGCCGTCGTGGTCGATGGCGGCGAGCGACTCTCTCCAGTTGGCGTGGCCCGCGCCTCCACACAGACGCCCAAAGACAGCGCGGCCCCAAACAGCCCCAAACAACCCCAGGTACAGTGCGATGAAATGACATATTCATTGCGATGGTACATCAAAATACAGAATACATGGAAGGGCGAAGCAAGGTCAAGAGGGCCCCGCTTCAATTGCTGAACTGGCCTTAGTCGCGTTCTCATTCGTCTCAGTGGCCTGCTTCTCCTTGGCCCGCTTCTGTAACTTGTACAGGAGCAGGTCCGGCACCCAAACTGGATCTGAGGCGCAAGAATCGTATCAGAGAGAGAATAATGGGGGGTACAAGATGAGATACGCACACGCAGCGCCCTCGGGCCAGGGAGTAATGCACCTCCTGAAGCTCTTGATGACATCGATGCTCACGCCGCGTCGATAGAGGTATTGGTGGAAGACCTTCTATCTCTCGGCTTCGATACGCTCTGTGGGAACCTCGCCGCGGCGACCGGGGATGACACGCAGAACCCACATGATGAGTGGTTTCTTCGTGTCGGGGTCGGGGATGTGGAGGAGGGTCTGATTGATGTCCATTTCGATCAACTGGAAGAGGAGAGAGGCGAGGTAGTTGTCGCCATTCTTCTTGAACCGCTCCGGGGTGCATAATGCTTCTGCGATGGGACGAAGATTTTCTGGCGGGAATGCGCAACCGATGGCGTAGGCGACGGTGCCCCGTGGAAGGGGAGTGCCCTTGCGAGTGATGAGACACGATGTCCAATGGTCCAAGCTCTATGCTGGGAGCTTCTTCGGGGCAGCGGCGGATTGGCTTCGACGTTCATACTTTGTGGTTCAAGTGGTTGTGGCAGTGGGCGTTGAAGAACTCCATTCACGTAAGCGCTGGCCAAACGAGGCCAACTTACCCTCTCTCCAACCCACCTCTCGTCCTCGACCAGTTTCTCCGCGTCCGAGTCGTCCACCCCAGTCAGCCACAGCGCGCGAATATCGTGCATATTGATCAATGAATATTACTCGTACAAGACGATCGCGCTTCCGCTGCCGGAGAACACACCATGGCGTCTTCAAGTTGCGTCTGCGCCTGTTGATGGATGAGTGGACCGTCGACGGCGAGAGCCAGGTCGAAGAGTTCTTTTGCACGAACGTCACCATCAAGCATCAGCGGCAAGGGCTGCCGCAAGCAATCAAAAGCAGGGAAGTTGAACGGCGATGTCTTCTTGTGAGTCTAACAAGTCGTCGCGTTCAGGTAACGCCACTGAGCGAACTCGCGTGTCACCTAGCGTTTGTCCGTGACCCGGGCTCTGATTCTGTTGGAAAAGAAAATCTGCTGACTTTTCGCCTACGGCCAATTCTTCGGCGGAGAGGTGACTTCGTCACAGCCGCGCTCGGCCTCACGATCTTTCCTTGGGAGTTACTACTCACGGGCAGGAGCGTATTCCTGACCGTCCTGAGCTCTTTCGCAGTCTTCCTCGGTCCTCTGACGATTTGTTTGCGCCTCATTATCGTTATTGCATCTGACACTGACGGTCAACCTCAGGCTTCAGGGCCTCATGGTCTCCCACTACTTGGTAGTCCGCCGAAGCAGACTTCGCCTTACATCCTCGACTAGTGCACGGCAGACAGTGTCGTCAGTTTGTTCGGAGGCACCACCATTCGGGCGTCGAGGTGGTTTCCACTGGCAGGCACCAGGTACTGCTTGGGTCGGTGAGTGGCTCAGTATACGTGAGTTCGTCCAAAACACAATGATTGACGGAACGAGATGCTCTTATGATACAATGCAAATGGACAGTGCCGGAGAGGTCGTGAAGCGAGTGACGGTGAACGCAAGGTATAACGTTGAAACGCAGAAGTACAGGATACAGTAAGGCGAGCGACGCGATGCTAAGAGGAAGATGAAGAACCGTGTTAAGGGAACGGACACGCCTTCCCATGAGCACCTGATTGCTCTGGTACTATTGGAATGGCCTTGGACGCGTTCTGATCCGGCTCAGCAGCGTGCTTCTCCCTGGCCTGCTTCTGTATCTTGTGTAGGAGCATGTCGGGAACCCATACTGGGTCTGAGGCGCAATAATTGCATCAGAGAGGTTAGTGGGAAAACAAGAAGAGACACGCACATGCAGCGCCCTGAGGCCAGGGCGTAACACACTTCCGGAAGCTCTTGATGATGTCCTTGCTGAGACCACGTCGAAAGAGGAATTGACGGAAGAGCGTCCATTTCTCGGGTTCGATGCGCTCCGCGGGCAACTTGCCGCGGCGACCAGGGGTGACACGGAGAACCCACAAGAGGTATGGTTGGTCAGTGGCGCGGTCGGTGATGTGGAGGAAGGTCTGCATGGAGTCTGTTTCGATCAAGTGGAAGATGAGAGCGGCGAGGTGCTTGCCGCGCTCTGCCTCGATCTGTTCGGGTGTGCACACAGCTTCTGCAAGGGAACGGAGGTGTTCTGGGGGAAAGGCGGCACCGATGGCGTAGGCGACGGTGCCCCGTGGAAGGGGAGTGTCGTTGCGAGTGATGAGACACGACGTCCAGTGGTCCATGCTCCACGGCGCTGGCTTCTTGGGTGCAGCGGGCATGAGCGCAGATGGCACAGGCTTCTCAGACGCAGCGTAAGAGGGCTCGGGCGGGGAATTGGCTTCGACGTTCATGCTTTCTGGTTCTGCGGAAGTTGAAGTGGTTGTAGTCAGCGTTCAAGGAACCCCATTCACATGAGCGCTTGTCATGGCCCGGAAACGAGGCGCCCGGGCTCGGAACCAGGAGAACAAAAAGGATCTCTTGTAGCACGTATCTCGTCATTGACAGAATTCGTGCTTTATTGTGGGGGGTTAGTGACGATTAACATTGACAATGCATATGCAATACAATATGAAGCCTGCGACACAAGTACATGATACAGATAGACAACGCGATGCTAAGATGAGGAAGAATTGTGTGTAAAAGGTGGATATGCCTACATAACGGCTCCGGGCTAGTCTGAGACGACTGAACTGGCCTTGGACGCGTTGTCGATTGCTGAACTGTTCTTGGACGCGTTGTCATTGGTTTCGGCGGCCTGCTTCTCCTTGGCCTGCAACTGCAGCTTGTAGAGGAGCATGTCGGGCACCCAGACTGGATCTGAGGAGCGAAGATTGAATCAGCATCAGGTAGGAGGACGGAGACAAGAGGAGGTACGTACATGCAGCAGCCCGAGGCCAGCGAGTAATACACTTCCTGAAGCTCTTGAGGACGTCGATGCTGAGACCACGTCGATAGAGATATTGGTAGAAGAGTATCCACCGCTCGGGTTCGATGCGCTCTGGGGGTACCTTGCCGGCGCGACCGGGGGTGACACGGAGAACCCATAGCATGAGTGGTTTCTTGGTGGCATGATCGGCAATGTGGAGGATGGTCTGCATGTTGTCCATTTCGATCAATTTGAAGAGGAGAGCGGCGAGGTAATCGTCGCGCTCCTCTTTGATCTCTTCGGGGGTGCACATTATTTCTGCAATGGGACGAACATGTTCTGGGGGGAAGGCTAAGCCAATGGCGTAGGCGACGGTGCCCCGTGGAAGGGGAATGCCCTTGCGAGTGACGAGACCCGATGTCCAGTGCTCCATGCTCCATGGCTCAGGCTTCTCGGGCGCAGCGGACGTGAGCGCAGATGGCGCAGAGTTCCCGGACACGGTGAGGGCGGGTTCAAGCGGGGGATTGGCCTCGACGTTCATACTTACTGTGTCACGGTGGTTCAGTGGGTGCTAAGTAAATGCAAGGCACAATAAACTGTGACCTAAGACGCTCGTGAGCAATCTGAGTTTCAATACGTAGCCAAGAAGAGTCCTCGGACCGCAAATTAAAACGGCGGAGATTGAAATAAACGAGCGCCAAGATTGCCTTATTTCCGCTACGCAAACCTTCCCACGGCACTGCCAGTCGAACCAAACCCCAGGGCCCAACCACCTGCAACCACTTGCGAGCCTCAACCCGTACTTACGAGTATACCGTATTCGGCGTGATCCATCAACCACACAGGATCTAGACGATGGCAAATGAGGTCCAGACGCTTGTGCAAGCAATCCACGACCAGTTGAAGGACTTGATGGAAACCCCCTCGGCGGTTCGTACTAGGTACTCAATATGTCTGACTGCTCGGAGCTCACGCAGCGATCTAGCACTCAAATCGCTATTGGAAATCCCTCAAGAGAAAAGAAGTTAACGACGTGATCAAGCAACTCGAGAATCTGCAACAGCTGGTGGCAGCGCAGGAGCAGGAGGTATGTTGACTTCGCCCGGCCGTCTGTATTCAGACATTAAGATAGCTATCACTACCTCTTCAGCGCAGGCTTCCTTCGCTCGAGATACCGAATTTCGTCGCTGGCTTGCTCGCCAATCCCAGGCAGACTACCGTTTACTCGCAGGCGCGCCCATACGAGTCACAAGTGGACTGTGCCGTGCTCGCCCTCCTTCGTCATTTCTGTCGTATCGAAGACAAGATTCTGATACACCAGCAGTGGACGTACGATCCGGAGGTGGAAGAGTCAATCCTGAAGAAAGTTGCGGACTGGTCCGTGCAGGCAGTGGAAGGAGATACGACTCAACATTTCCTCAATAGTACCTCCGAGGAAGACGATATGGAGGAGATGGGTGAGGAAGAAGAGGGCATGCAGAACGAGTACGACGAGCACAATGAGCAGGATGAGCACGACGTGCATGACGAGCACGACAAGCAGGATGAGCACGACGAGCGAATGCAGTCGCAGGGGCCACACGACTCGGGGTTTGAACAGCAGGACTCCGAGGACGAGATCGAGCAGAATCTCAACCTGGATCTGGATTCTTCCTTCGAGATCGTGGCGATGATGAAGACTCCAGGTGAGCAATGTGCAATCTGTGTATACTTTCTTGCAACGGACTGATTGGTGTGGACAGTCCGAACGCCCGAGCCCGACACGCAACCACCCATGGAGGTATCAATGTCTGGCTTCGATGCCAACACCGCCATCACGAGCACACCCGTCAAGGCGGCAACCGTATCCGGCCCAAGTATCGACGACAATCCGGGTACAGCCTTCGCTGCCGACAACAACCGTCCGAGTACTGTGGCCTTTGCCCGGGCTGACAACGACTATGATCTGAGTACAACCTCTGCCATCGACAACGACCATCCAACCACATCCTCCGCCGTCGACAACGACCATCCAACCACAGCCTCCGCCGTCGACATTGGGACATTCGAATATCCGACGGACAAGTCGATCGTCTCTGAGTTCAAACATCTCACCGTGGATGCCCTTGGCCGACTCGTCGACAAGCGACCCGGACGGGTGGCCTTCAAGAGACCAGACTTTGTGGTCAGTCACAACAAGAAGCCGCTCCTCATCATTGAGGATAAGTTGCGTGGTAAGACCCCAGGAGTCCGACAGCTTCACACGTACTTGCGGGACCTTGGACAGGATGGAACGGTTGGTATGTGTTTCTCAACACATCCTCGGACGGGTTGTCTCGTCGTGGCGATGCTACGGCTTGAACTGCGAGGCCCGACGAACGGGTTGGCTCTGAGGTGGATAGGTGCAAAGCTGGACCCCGAGCCGCAGTGCACCTGGTACAGGGCGTCGGACAAGTTGGTTCGCCAAACATTGCTGGACATCGCAAAGAGGGCGATTGACAGTGTATGAGACTTTTGCCGTGTAAGTTGGATGTAGTACAAGTCAAGCTTCGTCATGTATATTCTATGCAACTCGCAATAACAGGGTCCCCGCGGGCATGGGCATTGAACCTGGTCATGGAATCGCCGACAAAGTTGGACGACGCCTGCGATTCGCGTTGGATTGATTCCAACCACCCACTGGTCCTGCCGAACCAGCAGAACACCCTCATCATGTGACGTACCCCCCGGCGAATCTCCCCGAACCCACTCCATAACGTCTTGTAATGTGTATCGCCAGTACCGAGGTTGCTCGCTACGCAGGATGCACACGCTACTCCATGCCAGAACCTTGAATATACTCAGTACGCTGTTTGCGCGAGAGCGGACCTACACACTGAATCATAATACTGGATGCTCGCTTCGCTCGCAACTGACCTTGACGCCTATCTGAGTCTCGAATCGGATGCGAGCGACTGCATGCCGGGGTGCGGTGGGAGCAGGCCTGGAATGTCGGTTGAACTGGTCTCCTTGCAGACAATGACAGACATCAGAACTGTGGACGGCGAACAACCAGTTCAAGCTTCAAAACCGCAACGACTCAGAGACAAGACAATGATGATTGATGAGGCGAGATGCGTATACAATACAATGCAAATGAATCTGGAGGAGGTCGTGAAAGAAGCAAACGCACAAGTACATGGCAAAGTAAGACCGGGGGGGGGGGGGTGCTAAGAGGAAGAACGGTGTTCAGGGAGCGCACGCGCCTCCCCAGCCTTGGACGCGTTCTTATCCGTCTCGGCGGCCTGCTTCTCCTTGGCCTGCAACTGCAGCTTGTAGAGGAGCATGTCGGGCACCCAGACTGGATCTGAGGAGCGAAGATTAGATCAGCATCAGGTTTAGGAGGACGGAGACAAGAGGAGATACGCACATGCAGCGGCCCGGGGCCAGCGAGTAATACACTTCCTGAAGCTCTTGAGGACGTCGATGCTGAGACCGCGTCGATAGAGATATTGGTAGAAGAGTGTCCACCGCTCGGGTTCGATGCGTTCTGTAGGCAGCTTTCCGGCGCGACCGGGGGTGACACGGAGCACCCATAGCATGAGTGGTTTCTTGGTGGCGTGGTCGGCGATGTGGAGGATGGTCTGCATGTTGTCCATTGCGATCAATTTGAAGAGGAGAGCGGCGAGGTAATCGTCGCGCTCCTCTTTGATCTCTTCGGGGGTGCACATTACTTCTGCAATGGGACGAACATGTTCTGGGGGGAAGGCTAAGCCGATGGCGTAGGCGACGGTGCCCCGTGGAAGGGGAATGCCCTTGCGAGTGACGAGACCCGATGTCCAGTGCTCCATGCTCCATGGCTCAGGCTTCTCGGGCGCAGCGGGTGCTTGAGACGAAGAGGGAGTAGGATCCGAGCTGTTCATGACGGTCGCGGTGGTCGTGGTCGTGTTTGGTGCAGTTCAACCGTTCCGCGATCAACAACCTGCAGGTAAGCGCCTGCCAAACGAGGCCAAATAAAACATGGCCGGGCCGGGGCACGCTACCAGAGCCTGGACAGTCCGAACAACAGCTCGATGCAGGACATTCACGTAGAAGGACAATAGTTCAAATTGACGGAACGAGATGCTCATAAAATACAATGCAAACGAATGCAAAAAACGGTCGTGAAACGGTATGGTATACAGTAAGACGAGGCGATGCTAAGAGGAAGAGGAACTTGAAGGACCGTAATCAGGGAGCGGACGACTCCCCACGAGCTGCGGGCTCACGCTCTCGGACTGCCGACTTGGTCTTGGACGTGTTCTGATCTGTATCGGCCACGTGTTTCTCCTTCTCTTGGAGCTGCAACTTGAGCAAGAGCATGTGCGGAACCCATACTGGACCTAAGGAGCGGAGATTGTATCGGATGGAAGGATGAAGGGACGAAAAGAGATACGCACATGCGGAGCCCTGAGGCCAGGGCACAACACACCTCCTGAAGGTCCTCATAATGTCGAGACTGACGCCACGTCGATGGAGGAATCGGTGCCAGAATTTCCACCATTCGGAATCGATACGCTCGGTGGGCATCTTGCCACAGGACCCACAGGATGAGCGGTTCCTTGGTGTAGAGGTCGGAGATGTGGAGGAAGGTCTGGATCTTTCCCTGCTCAATCAACAGAAAAAGAAGAGCGGCAAGGTGATTGCCCTGCTCTTGCTTGTTCTGCTCGGGGGTGCACAGTGCTTCTGCTATGGGACGAATCTATAAAGAATGGGAGAAGGGGGCGTCTGAGGCCCGTGGCACGCACATGGATGCCATGTGGTGCCGCGTGGCTGCCATGTGCGCGCCCGAGCTTGCGAGGCGCCCTGGGTTCCCGCCGAGCCTGCGAGGCCCCAGTCCCGACTGTCTTGCGCCGAGTTTACGAGGCGCTCCCTGCAGTATGAGAATGACATGTGCATGGGCTAACATAACGGGCTGACATGAACGGCTCGAGCTTGCGAGGTCTGGCCGAGCCTGTGAGACCCCACTATGTTGCGCCGAGTTTTGCGAGGCGCTCCCTGCAGGTTTTCTAGCATGGGAATGACCGTATGCATTGGACAACACGACGGGCCAACGGGCCAACATGACGGGCTAACGGGCTAACATGAGTGACGGGTGCACTTCTAAGTTCTGCCTGTTTCTGAACCGAGGTTTGCTTGAAGCATTGGCTGACATGACGGGCTGATCCATTAACAGGATGGACATGCATCGGGGTAGGGCTAACAGGTACGGGCTGACGCAATGGGCTGATGGCCAACGGGATGAGCTGATGAGGTTTAACGGGTTACTGGGGCGGGGTTCACGTTCAATGACTTATACATTCATCATTTTATCGAACATGAAGCCGAAAGCAAAGTCCATATATGCCAGGCTAGCACTGAGCCACAGGCAAAGCCCACGATACGCATATGTAGCGTTGAGCCGAAGGCGAAACATCCTCCGGGAGTGGCAAAGCCACGGGTGCGAAACTAGTATCTTTTGGGGGAAGGCGGCACCTCGGATGGCGTAGGCGACGGTGCCACGTGGAAGGAGAGTGCCGTTGCGAGTGACGAGGTCCGACGTCCAGTGCTCCATGCTCCATGGCTCGAGCTTCTCGGGCGCAGGAGGGGCTTGAGAAGGAGGCGGATTGGCCTCGACGTTCATACTGGTACTAACTTGGAGTTCAGGTGGTTGTGGTCGCGTTCAATAGCACTGTTCACGTAAGCGCCTACCAAACGCGACCAAACAACGCGCATGGCGGACGGTGGCACTGACGCTACTGCTGACCGTCAACCACGACGCCGACGACGACCACCGCGACGACGACGACCTGCTCCCTTTCTTCTACATGGCATCCCTGCTCGAACGCATCTCCCTCCCGCCCGGCGCTGCTCCTGCCGTCGGCCCTGTTCGCTCGAAGTCCAAGCGTGGCCAGGCCTCTGAGCCCTATGTACGCCCCCTTCTACCCTTACCCGTCTTTCGCTCCTCACACACCCTCGGCCTCCACACAGAACAAGAACCAGCGTCCGCCAAAGGGCGACGTAAACGGCACATGGAAGCATGACATGTACAACGCAGACCGCTCCCTCTCTGCTCGTCTCACAAACGCCCCCGCCGGCGCACCCAAGATGAACTTTGGCATCGCCGACAAGGCCCTCCGCGACGCCGTCGGCGACAAGGGCGGTCTCTCAATAAAGGGTGCCAGCTCCAGGGGCAACGTCCTCCAGGTCGCTGGCCTTGCAAAGGGCACTACCGCAGCTGATGTCGAGGTCGGTCCGCCTTTTCCTCTCCTTCCCACCAATTTTGCTTCCTTTTGCGATCCCATCCGCCTCTCGTCTTCGTGTCCACTACAATCCGCCTCGTCCTATGTCGTCACTTTGCCCAACACACACCTCCTATCTGCTTTCCGCCCATGCCACCCTGTCTCCCGCCCACGTTGCCGAGGATTAGCTTTCTGTATACCGTGACATCCGGCAGCGATGCGTATGGGTCACGACGTTAGCGTCCAGATGACCCACAGCACCTCGCCCCGCCTCGCCCTGTCGGCCATGCTCGCCTTGCTTCATCTCTTCCTCTCGCAAGCTCGTTCACTGCCTGCGTTCGCGTTCATCGACCATCCTCCTGCACCACCTTCACCTACTCCTGCAAACTCGATCCCAGACACCTGTGCTGTGTCTCCCCGCGTTGCCCACTCTGCGAGCCAAGACGCCCCTCACGTCCGCGTCCGCAAGTGGTCGATGCGGGGGACAGTTGATTGCTGTGGATCGCCCGTCCCGCACGAACATACAAGCTATTGCATACACCCCCGACGACTCGAAGACTGCTCCTTTGCCCCTTCCCGCCCGACCATTGTCTGACTGTCTGGCACTGACACGCACCTTCACCCACAGGCCATCTTCAAACGTTGCGGGCCCATCACCTCCGCCGTCCTCCACTCCGCGTCTCCTGAGCCCGTCGTGCGACTCACCTACAAGCACGAGAAGGACGCGCAGGCAGCCGTCGCCAAGTTCCACGGCCAGCCCGCCGACGGGCGCACGCTCGAGGTCAAGGTCGTCGGCGGCGTGAACGCGACGCTGTCGGGGCGCATCGGCGCTGCGCTCGTGGAAGGGAGCGTGGACGTGCTCATGAGCGATGAGAGCGCGAGCGGGTCGTGAGTTGTTCTCTTCTTTAGCTCTAGAGGCGGCCGCTGACGTGATGGTGCTGTTATTCGTTGCTCGTAGGAAACTGCGCTCAGACGAGCTGCTTGCGAAGGACTCGCGCGCGCATGTGCTTGTTGCGCCCCCTGGGGCCGATCCCAAGGAGTATACGCAGACGCCCGCTTATGGGAGGGGCGCAGGCCGCGGACGGGGGCGCGGGAGGGGGCGCAGGCGCGGTGCAGGTGCGCGCGGCGACGGCCCGAAGATGGACGTCGACCGGTGAGGGAGTGCGCGCAAGTTTCGACTCCCTTTCGCCCTCGTCGGCCTTTTGATCCTGCGTTTGGATCGCTGCTGCTTTCCTGTTTGCTCTACACGTGTCTCGCTGTGCGCGTTCCCCTCACCTCTCCCCAGTGTATGGTATGCCCCTGAGTTACATAGTGCACTACACTTCCCGCTCCCCGCTGCTTGATCCCCGCGACTCGCGCCTCGAGACGGGACTCGTTCCCGTCGCTATATCCTACCACCACTCAACCACCACTCGGCTCGCGTTTTGTCTCGTCGCCCGCTCATCGATCGTCCGCTACTCCGTCCTCTGACCACTGTAACTGGTTCCATGCATGACCGACGAACACCATCACGGCGGTTTCGGCTGTGTACTCGTACGTACGGTACATGAATCGCATCGCATGTGTACACTCTGCATGTGTGTACATTATTTCTACTATACCTATACACTGAGTACTTTACTGTAAACTGTGCTCGCCACTGGCCCATCGGCCGGTGCGTCCAGTGCGTCCAGTGCGTGACGTCGTTCTGCCACTTGTCGATGTTCAGTGCAGTGGAACTTGCAAGTATGTAAGATGTAGATGCTGATGCATGATGTTGTATTCGTGTCACTGCGTGTGGGATGCGATTCGGAGGTGCCCATACTCAGAAGACCCTCGATCTTCTGCCTAGCCTGGTTCGAAGGAGGCTTGCTCATAACGTTTCCAGCTTGCCTGCCGTTTCCGGGGTCGAAATGGAATCTTGACATGCTTGTTATCTCGCACATTGGTTGCTCACGGGGGGAGTGTGCGTCGTGTTGGTGGTACGTATGACAAGGGCGTTTTCGGTCGGACCAGTGAGTGGTCGGGGATAACCCATGCGAATCATGACCGTCGTGCTTGCCCGGAGGACCCTGCCAGTCTTATTGCTAGTGACGTAGAGCAGTGTACATGATGAATGCATTCCATATCCGAATTACGGCAGGCGCTTACCTGCAGGTTGTTGAACTTGTTGATCGCGGAACGGTTGAACTGCACCAACATAACCACCACGACCACGATCACGACCACGACGAGTGTCACGATCGTCATGAACAGCGCAAATCCTACTTCCTCTTCGTCCAAAGCACCCGCATCCAAGCCCAAGAAGCCAGCACCATGGAGCATGGACCATTGGACGTCGTGTCTGATCACTCGCAACGGCACTCCCCTTCCACGGGGCACCGTCGCATACGCCATCGGTGCGGCCTTTCCCCCAGAGCACCTCCGTTCCATCGCAGAAGCGATGTGCACCCCCGAACAGATTGAGGCAGAGCGCGGCAACCATCTCGCCGCTCTCCTCTTCCACTTGATCGAAACAGACTCCATGCAGACCCTCCTCCACATCACCGACTTCGCCACAGGCCAACCGTACCTCTTGTGGGTTCTCCGTGTCACCCCTGGTCGCCACGGCAAGTCGCCCGTAGAGCGCATCGAACCCGAGAAGTGGACGCTCTTCCGTCAATTCCTCTTTCGACGTGGTCTCAGCAAGGACATCATCAAGAGCATCAGGAAGTGTGTTACGCCCTGGCCTCAGGGCGCTGCATGTGCGTATCTCTTCTTGTTTCCCCACTAACCTCTCTGATGCAATGGTTGCGCCTCAGACCCAGTATGGGTTCCTGACATGCTCCTACACAAGATGCAGAAGCAGGCCAAGGAGAAGCACGCTGCTGAGCCGGACCAGAACGCCTCCAGGGCCATTCCAACAGTACCAGAGCAATCAGGTGCTCATGGGAAGGCGTGTCCGCTCCCTGAACACGGTTCTTCATCCTCCTCTTAACATCGCGTCGCCTTACTGTATCCTGCACTTCTGCGTTTCAACGTTATACCTATATTAACCGTCACCTGCTTCACGACTCTCCCGCATTGGCCGTTTGCATTGTATTATACGAGCATCTCCTTCCGTCAATCATTGTCTTTTGGACCAACTCACGTATAAGTACTGAGCCACTCACCGACCCAAGCAGTGCCTGGTGCCTGGAAACCACCCCGCCTTTTGACTCAAACAAACTTGGTAAACCCACGTGAACCAGGAAAGCTTACTATGTATGAGTCCTTCAGAACAGGCGCGAAATGTTGGTCCAATCATGGATATTCAGAACGTTCAAAGCCGGCGTGCGACGAACGCTGACGCATTCTCCAGTGCCTAATACCACGGTCCGTTCTCGTGTGGTTGGCAAGCCCTTGATGAACTTCCCATCGACCCTACCTCCACAGACCGTACTCGACTGCATCTTGGACGACAACTGGCGTGACAACCGCATCCTACACGTCCTCGACGTCATCTCCTGGAAGGGTCAAGACCTGGCTGACTGCAAGACACCCTCCAGGTCCGTCCGCATAGACTGTATGACGACTAATCCTCCTCCCAATGAACTATCCGCACGCAGGTTCTGGTGGTGTAACACCGGCGTCTCCGAGCTCGACTCGTTCCCGCAACCACTGGCAAACGCTGCCCCATCCACCGCGCAATCGCCCTGACACCCGACAAGTGTCACTTCCCTCACCCGGCGGAGAACGTCTGAAGGACAAAGGGCGTTGAGAGGTCACAGACACATCATAGTGCTCCTCACGCATTGATCAGATGGCACGCCACTGTGCCAACGCGTTGCTCGCAGCTATGGCTCGAGTCACCGTCTGGACGCCCGCGATCGTGCGACGACGTTCCCGTTGGAACCGGGGGAACCGGACCCTAGCGAGTCCGAGCTTGTAGGCAGCAGCAGCAGCAGCAGAAGCGGCGACGGCGGCGAAGACGGCCATCGAGACCCGTTCCAATTCGATGACGCGCGGCGCAGGCGCATTGTTACTGTCGTGCACTGGCTAACGGCGCTCATCGGGGAGGACCACCTCGAGAAGTGCCTCGCGAGCGTTCCGAGCTGTGCGCGCAAGGTGAAGTATGCGGACACTGAGGACACGCCCCTCAAGGACGGCTATCTGTACTTCAACCACTTTGTCAAGGTTCGGAGCGTCGAGCGTATGGACTGGGGGTACCTCCTGCGCGCGAAACCTGTTCGGCACGGAGCTGAAGGCCGCGAACGTGTCGGCGATTAACACACAGGTGAAGAATATTCGGCATTATATGGACCGCTGGGTGCAGAGTCTGTTCGACGTCATGGACCCGTACGAGTGTGGTTTGTTCGACGACTTGGAGGATGTTCAACCGCGTCCTGTGTTGCGCATGGTGTTTGCGCTCGCATCTCCGAAGGCGGGCGTGTCTACGCCGGAGCGTCCGGCGGGTCGAGCTACGCAGCAACCAGGTCCGAGTCAGAAGAAGCAGAAGCGGGATGAGGTGAAGGAGACTGAGGAGGAAGCTGAGGCTGGGGAGGAGACACCCCGCCCGGGCGGTTCACCGCATACGATTTCTGGCTTGCGGGCGCGTGTCATGAGACGTTTGCGGTGATCTAGGTCGACGAGCAGGACACGTTCAGGTCTGTCCTGCGGACGATACGGGAGTCGGATGACGTCCTCGACGGTGTTTGTGATGGGGAGACGCGACGTGCACTGTTGCAGATGCAACCGCTCACTTACAACGCGTGATAATTCTGTCGAGCCAAGAGCTGCAGTGATTGCGCGCATTGTACGTACAATACTGGCGACTCCTCTGCTCCCTCTGCTGTCCCGTAACTTCCTTCGACTCGATGTCACCGATTACTCATGTCTACCTACGGGTCTGTGGAATCTATGTAGAGTACTCACAGTAAATGCTTATCAAAGTTAGGCTAAGTACGACCGTCGACTACTGGAATGCAGTGCAATGATCGGAAGCACTATTCTGCGCGCTTTGACCTGCACCACCTACGTCCATGACCCGCGTCCGCTGTCACTCGAAACTGCACACTCCCGCGTCTTTGCTGTGGACCGGTGCCTTGTCAACGGTATACATACTGCACATGATTCTCGTCGATGCATGCATGAATTTGACACAGACTTGGGCGTCCATCCCATCATTTGCAAATCCGTGCAATAGCCGGTGATGTCTTCATCCCGCACAAGGCCGTCCTCCGAGCGCTGTCGCATCGCCAACACTTGTTCGTGGTCATCTCATTCGATCCTTTTCCTTCTTCCCCTCATTCATTGTTTCTAGGAGGCCGCTTGAACGCCGACACGGCTCTGTTCCAGGCTGAGGCTGGAGATGTCGGACCTCGTCACCGTTGACGATCTCGCATACGACCAGATTCACTACTCCTCCACCCCACCTATCTTCTGGGACCACATCGAACTTCCGGACGATCCAGATGTTTGGGATGGCGGAGTGAGTGCAGCGAAGGATGCGGGTATGTATGTAACATTCTCCTTCACTGGTGCGTTTTCTCTTCCACTTCCATCCTACAATACCTCGCCTGATAGATGTCGCGACAGGCTCGCAAATATCTGTCTATGGTCGCGTTGTTCCCGCCGCCAACGGCTCGCAGCAGCCGCTCTCGCTGTATAGCGTCGGATCCCAAAAGCTGCAGGCCTTTATTCCTGATGACGTGACAGAAGCGACAGACAATGTGGCTTTTTTCAACTCGAGTGTCATGCCGTACGGCCAATACACGCTTGTTGTGAACATCACACGCGCGGACTCGAATGCGCCATATTTCCTCGATTACTTTCGGTACAACACAACCAACCCCGACGCCCCTTCGTCATCCAGCAGCACGAGCACTTCAAGTACTGGAACATCGACAGGGATACCTTCTGCTACTGGGATAGCGTCAAGCGGAGCGTCGTCCTCATCTTCACCACTGGTTGGGGCGATCGTGGGTGGGGTGTTGGGAGGGGTTGCGTTTCTCGCTGCAGTGGTGTTTGCGTTCTTCTGCTACCGGATGCGCAAGCGGAAGGCGAAGATTTTCCTCTCCCCGAATGGCGAGAAGACGTGTACGTTCCCTCATGTACCTACGTGTTCTCTTCCTCACGCTATTGCTCCATTAGCACCCACCTCCATCACGCCATATGTCCTCGCTGACGGCGCAAGCTCTCAAGCTCGATTCAGTGACATGCCCGCGCTCCCTGTTGGAGCTCCGTCGATGCAACAGTACGGCAGCACGCACTCGCTCGGCACAGCGACGCCCAGCGAGAACCGGACTAGCAAAGCCGCAATGGCGCGTCAAGAGCGCTACCTTCACCCGCTCGGTGGGCCATCGTCAGCCTACGGCGACGAATACCTCGGCGCGCCTGGACCTGCATCGTCCGTCCACAGCCCTTCCTCCCACTCGTCCTCCCACCCCTCATCTCGCTCGCACACGCACTCAAATCACTCACCACACTCCACTGTGCACGATCTCCCAGCGTTCGCGTCACGGGGCAGGGCCCACGCGAAGGGCACGCGGTCGGAGAGTGCTGGTCTCTTGGGCGCGACAAGCTCGGGACCGTCCTCGCCAACACAGCCCCATCCGAACGCCCAGCAACCTCAGGACTCGGGATTGCGTTTCGAGCCGGGGGTGACGCCGTCCGACGTCGCACCTGTGCTGCCTCCGGGTGCGACGCCAGGGCCAATACGGAGTACGGCGACGATGTCGGAGGTTGCACGAGCGGACATCCCGCCTGCCTATACCCCGGAATGATCATGACCTGCGTGTGGATGCTATTGCGCATACGCGTCCGTTTCTGTGGCATTCTTCTTGCATTGTGAGAGGATGACGTTGGGAAACATTGACGTTGTCCATCACGCCTGTGGTTTCCCAGATCCTCTCCGTTGTCTTATGATTTCTCGGTCGCTGGTTTGATGTCGGTCTGCATTGTGTTCATCAGCATTTGTATCTCCATAGCCTTATAATTCATGTCTATTCAATGTACTCGTACAAGCGGCGCGCCGCAAGACGTGCCACGAAACTTACTGTGGAACTTCACTATGAGCCATAACATAGTGCAGTCATGTCTTGTTACCTCTCACCAGTTGGCCATCAGTTTCGGCAAGCCACAGGCTGGCCGGGTACACGAGAACAGTGGTACGTGTATTACGATAGGGTTACAAAGGCTACGAGAGTAGCAGATGGTACTTGAAAGATCCACGCCACTCGACCGAGGCATAGGGACATCTACGATTCTATGGGACCAAGTGCGCATGTCGAAATGCCACAGCCGTCACTTCACGCTTTTTCGACGCTTCGCGTTGGAACCCGGCCCCCGCTTCTGCTTCCGCTTGGTGGAGTTCATCTTCCCTGAGCCCCCGGCCGGGGGAGCCGGGGCAGCGGCAGGTGTCGCAGCTGCCTTCTTGGGGATGACGAAATCCTTCGGCCTCTTGTCCTTCCCCTTATCCCCACGCGGCCATTTGAGGTACCGGACCGATCGATAAATCTCTGACTTGAAGGCAGAGTGGGTCATCTTCGACATGGGGTCCGAGCCTGAAGCTTGCGCAGGGTTCCCCGCCGCAACGACTCCATCAGAGGCGGCACTTGTCTCCTGACTCCCGCCCCCACCGCTGCCAGTGGTGATCGCGGTAGATGATGAAGGGGCAGCCGGTGGCTGCTCTTGCTGAGCAGCGGAAGCAGCTGCTCTGTCAATTGCTAGGAAGTCCTCATCATCGTCAGCGAGCTCCATGTCGTCGTCTTCGACGTCCGTAGGAACGTCTGCGACGGTTGCCACTTCCGGTATGGGATCATCGAGAGCGTAGTATGCCTTGAACCACTGGAAGATTGTGGCAATGAGGGAATTGAGGGGGTGACTTTCAGGAGTCGGGGCGGCAATGCCGTTCTCCGACGCTGCCGTGGTCGTGGCCGCTGAGCTGTAGAATTTGAGGAGATCCTTCATCTTCATATTGGGCTTCCCAGGGACAGCCACACCTCCAGTCAACAGCGTCAAGTCGATCCCGCCGCTTTGCACCGCAGCGTATTTTGCGGGACCACACGTGTTCACCGAGTAGCTTTTGGAATAGTCGTCGAAGTACCGATAGAGGAACAATCCAATGACATCGTCCTGGATGTTGTGAGGTAGAAAGCGGACTGCGTAACAGAGAAGCACGTGAATGAGGGACTCGAGGTCGTCCGGAATATCGACCGGTCGTTGATTGTCGTTGGAACAATGAACGGAAAGGAATTGCCAAGTTCCCTATATGTCATGTCAGTATAGTGCTTTGCACCGAAGGACACGAAGTTACTCACTGTTCTCTCCAATACGGGGCAGTCTCCTAACTCCGCGTTGACCGCTGCAGGCTGACCCATCACGTACTTCGCGGCCAACTCCCAGTCGTTCAACAAGCCGTGCCACTTGCCATCGTCTGACTTGCAAAGGAGAATGTTGCTTGCACTGATGTCGCGGTGGATGTAGCCGGCGACGCATGCTTGCTCATGCGCTAAAGCAGAAACAGGATGCGATCAATACAGGTAGTCTAATGACGTTTCGGAAGAGATGCGACTCACCTTGAAGGCAGTGGAGGATAGCCTTGACCAGGCTGACGCCACGATCAAATTCGCTCAGTGGCTTCCCAATCTCCTTGACGATCAGGCGATAGTGCTGATGAGGCTTCAGCTTGCAAGCCTGGCCACCATGAAGCGCCGCCCATTTCGTGTAGGAAAGGCAGGCTTGCCCAAGATCACCATGGTACACAGCAGTGGGGACATACTTGACCTTTGCGGCGTTGAGCACTTGCAAGACGACACCCTCCTTCTGCAGGCGGGGGTGGTCGATGCGCCACGCGTCCTTCAGGTACACGAAAGGCTTCGTGGGCTCGCCTTCCTTGGCGAGCGGTGGCACTGAAAGTTCGCCATTCTTGTTAAGTAGGAGCGGAAGAGCAACATAGCCGCGTGTCCCGCGTCCCGCGACACCGGAAGCCTGGAAGTGGGGTTTGCCGACAGCGAACCAGTGCTCTGTCTCCGTCTGCTCGTCGTACACCTGGAGCCTCCAGATCGGCCACGAGTCGACAAGCGAGGCCCGAAACAGTCTCGCCGCATGGTCCTCCGCATTATTATTGAGGCAATTCTCCGCGTACTTACGCACCAGAGAGTGAAAATCATGTGGATCATCGGTCTTCTCGATACGCACGGCAGTGGGATCATGTCCTTGAAACTCGGGTTTCTTGAGCCGACCATAGCGGGCGAGGAATTCGGAGAGCTCCTGTCCTTGGGTAGTGTAGGGAATCTTCTCTGTGACGACCATGCTCGAGTGATCGAAGTAGATGATGCGAGCGCACTCTCGGAAGAGCAGGAGCATGTAGTGGAATTGGCGTTGCTGGTGCCTGAAGACGAGTTCGGCGTACGACAAGATCTGGCCGAGAACTTCTCGGCGTGTTACAGCTTCGGGAGAGTTGTCGAGCTTCTTCTCGTCGAACGGATCTTGACTGGTTGAATCGAGCTTACACTCGATGCAGAGATCGATCCGAGACCAGTCCGTGCGCCTCGACTCGTCGCCCGCTGCTGTCGAGCTCTCCTCGGGTGCGAATTTGGCGGGGTACATGCCGCAGTCGATGGCTTGGCCGGTGGGATCATTGGAAGCTGACGTCCAGGCGGTGGTGACGAACTTATGACCGGGGAAGATCTTCGACTTATTGAACTTGAACGTCTGGTTTGGCGTCAGAAACCCAATCATGAAACGGTGGTTGGGATGTGACTCACGAAATGGTCATACATTCCTCTCTCCGTCTTAAACGTGGGCACTTTTGCGAAGAGATTCGGGATGGCCTTGGTTGATCTTGCGGGAGAGCCGAGCAAGAAGTACTCGACGAACTGGTCGAGAGAGAGAATGTAGTTCTTGTCGTTCATGATGTCGATGAACTCAAGGTGAATCTCGTCCACGTAGGAGCAAACGTTGATTTATCTCTACGAATTGCGTGCCAGAGTGATGCGATTTGAGACCCGAAATTATAGTAAAAAGCAAGTTATTGCTGTGGTTGCGTAGTACTACGCAGTGGCAAAGTCAACTAGGCGCGTTCCTGTCACGTGCACCGCGCGTCCTGAGCCTCAATATGTCTTGTGGCTGCTAGTCCTTACCACCACTCGCCATCGACCTTTTCTTCTGTCTACGTTGGCCAATCGTGTCTACTATGGCTACTACGTCTGGCGAGCCCTCCTCCTCGCATCCCCGTGCCAAGCGTGTCATGAAGGTATCCGTCCAGCCCGGGCCCGCGACCTGTGGATACGGATTCATGATCGATTATGACTGTCTGCGTCATTGGGCGAAGATCATCTACGGAGAGCTTTTTGGGCCGGACTCGCTCTCGAGCATGACCGCCGAAGAAGCTGAGAAGAAGATCAATGCCGCACTCACTCTAGCTACCTCCGTATTACCCCGCAAAGTCTACCAGCAGTTCCCTCGCATCCCTCGTCTGCGCCGTCGACTGGCTCTCATGAACCCGGCTAAGGGGAGCTATCTTCTCGTCCTCAGGGACAACAGCTCGCAGGCAGCGTTGAGCGCCGCGATTACGCCGGAGGACCTGGATGGCGTGAGGAAGATGTTGGGTCTCGGGGAGCAGAAACCCAAGTGGTATCGCCTCCCAGAATGGTGACGGTGCGGATAAAGAGCTGCTCTACTTTTATCTGACTCATGGACGTTTCACAGCGTTCTAATGAACTCGTACGTATGGTCCTGCGGCTGTGGTGCGAGTGTCGCGCCCACAACCACCGAGCGGCGAGTGCAAGGCTATGGAATGGGAACGAATTCGGCGCTTCTTATTGGTTCGCTCGTGTATGCGTACTCCCGCAATTGAGGGTCGATATATCGATGAATATGTTCCCTCGCAAGTCGCTAGCAGGTGTAATCGTACTGGGCGTTCTTGTCATGGTAGCACCATCGCCAGACATGATGAGAAAGCTTGCTGGGATCGAGGGCACGATTTATGCTGTTCAAGAGGTGCGTAACTTACGCATGGTATTTTAGACCGGAAATTGTAGGCCAGTTAGAGCAGGTTCTAGCCGAAGCGCAATGGTTGGAGGACGGCTCTGAGCAAAGTTCAAGCTTAGCAGGCGCCCAAACCACGGCGGGGTTGCGACCGCGTGCACCGCTTGATTCGGGACCTCCACGGTGCGCCCCAACCAAACCCTGCAGCCAGTCAATTGAGCTCGGAATTGAAGCTAAATCATACTTTGATACCATCTTTAATGCAGGATCTCTCTTACCCAAGGACAAGTCAAAGATGAGACGGTGTGCGTATCGGTGGCAGTGCCGACCGTGACGGTGGTTAGGGAGACATTCCAACGATTACGGTCAATATAACGTCTCATGCAGGATAGATAGAAGTGCAGTAAAAAGCATTTAGCCTCACACAGAGAAATTACTTTTGTGTGTAATGGACGTGATCAATGCGGCGGAATGGTGGGTGGCTCAGAGCCACGCGCGGTCGAGGAATTTTGAAGTCCCGCAGTCTTGACCTTGTACGACCATCGTGAACAATCTGTTCACATACTCTTTCTGCTCTGCATATTCTGTGTATGGTCTCTACTCAGTCTAATGTAGCTCTCGATGATTCCAATTCACGATACTAACTCCAAACACCCGTCCATTGCAAAGAAGATACCCCACGCTCATGGTGACGGACTAAACAAGGTTTGGGGATTGCTCTTAGGAAAGTAAGGCGCACTTCGGTTTGTGACACCTCCTATTGTCGTTGGATGTACCCATCGTACCACATATGACCTGTTCGCGCTCAGTTCGGAACAGCCCTGCCTCCGGCTTACACCCGACTACGTGCAAACGTCGTGACATGTGAGCTTCATACTTCGGTGACTCCCAGGAGTTGACCTCCCACGCGCATGCCACTTGAACGAAGTTAACGCACTCCGGGTCTCCGGGCCATCGATAGTACCCCGCTCGACGAGTGAGCGGGCTATGTGCCAGTCTTGGTGCGCATACTCTGTACATAGTGTCCAGCTTCCGCCTCAGAGACGCGCCAAACTTAGGTAGCAGGTCCAGACTCGAGGAAAGACGCGACTCGGACGCGACGCTACACATTCTTGCCGGTCTCGTGACCGCGCGGCTGCGGACTGCCATACTTGGTAGCACGGCTCGTCGCTGTCGGTTTTGTCTGTTCCGCGATTGTTACTTCCGACTGCACTGTACGACGAGCAGCAGTCGCATGTCACCTTGTCTTGCTGGCCAGGCAAGTCAGGACGATCGAGTGGACGACGAGCAGATGGTGCACATCTGGCGCCGTGTCATGAATAGGCACGGCGCTCTCGTCCCAGGCAGGCCGGACTCCTGACTGTGTCTCGCCGCGCATCCTGCATTCTGGCACGCTGCTCACCTGCCCACGCGTCGCGCTGGCTCACTCCAGTCTCGCCCATGCTGTCTCCTTTACAATCCATGTGGACTCTCTCTTCTCGTTCATGTGCCCTCCAGGACTAGACTTATCTGATTAACACCACAAGATAAGTTATAACTCTCCTCTCACGCGACCCCGGCCCCTGCGCCCCTCCCCCCTTCTTCGTATCCCTTCCCTCCCGACTCCTGCACGAACCGCACGCGCATGTCCTACTATCTCTGCGTAGATTGTGGTGGTTCCAAGACCGCCGCCGCCATCGCCGACAAGGACGGCAACATCGTCGGGCGCGGTATCGGCGGTCCCTCCAACTTCGCCTACCTCGGCCTCTCCAACTTCCTCCAGGCTGTCACCGCGACCGTCACCTCCGCCCTCCAGTCTTTCCTGCCCGCATCTGAAGACGACAAGCCCCTCCTTCCTCCGCCAGCAAATGAGCCCCTGTTCGCAGCTGCCTGGCTCGGCGTCTCTGGTGTCGACAGCGCGGCCGCCATAGCACGCATTATCCCTTCAGTCACTGCTCTCCTCGGCGTCGAGCCTGTGGTCGCCAATGACACTCACCTCCTCGCTTCCCCGCTCGGTATGCACGACGATGTCTCGGCCGCGATTGGCTGTGTCTCAGGTACGGGTGGAATCGTCGTCAGCTTCCGGCAGAAGGAGGGCGGCGGGTTGGAGGAGCTCGGGCGTGTCGGTGGCTGGGGATGGATCCTAGGCGACGAGGGCGGTGGGTTCCACGTCGGCCGCTCAGCGGTGCGACACATCCTCTGGGAAGCAGACTGCGCGTCCGTCATCGCGCCCGAGAAGCGGAACACCGCGAGCACGCTCAAGGACCGCGTGCTCCAGTACTTTGGCATCGACGACGTATTCGAGCTCCTCACCGTCGTGCACTGGCCGGACCCGCTTCCTCTCATACCTCCTGGTACGGAACGCGGTCCGAACGAGGAGAAGGACGCGCCCGCGTACACCCAGATCGTCCGCGAGAAGCGGCTCTCGTCGCTCGCCCCGCTCGTCTTCGCCGCCGCGTTCGAGGACAAGGACCCGCTCGCGGTGCGCGTGCTCAAGCACACCACGAGCGAGATCGTCGACCAGCTGTGCGTCCTCCTGCGCCCGGAGGTGGACGCCGCTGAGGGGACCGAGTACCCCGCGCGCAAGATCAAAGGGAGCGAGACCATCCTGTGCTTTGGGGGCAGCTTGGTCGGAGTTGCCGCGTACAGACAGATGATCTTGGACGAGTTGGAACGGAGAGGACACCCCATCAAGAGGTGGACGTATGTGGAGGATGCCGCGGGCACTGGTGCGAAGAGCTTGGCTGCGGCGGCGAGATCGTCGTAGCGACTAGCGCGCGCCTCGGTTCGCTATGTACGACAGGGCGGAATGTGATGGGTATATAGGTTGAATTGAAGGTGCGCATAACCATGTTAGGTGCTCGAGGCTTGCATACTGACGGACATGAATTAGCAGACATTTGTTGTATTGTATACCACCGGATTTGTACATCTACGTCAGCGTCATCGGTCTATTATGCCAACATGGCACCACTGCTTTGTTCTTTCCGTTCACAACTTGAAGTCCACGGAATGCCGCCACAAGGCGTGCAACGACTATAGGAAGAGACAAGTGAACTCCCATGGGGAGCATCTGCCTCTTTGTTTACTGCTAGGTACAGGTGTTTGAAATCCGTCGTTTGCGTTGAATCGCTTTCTGAGGTTAGTGTTTCCTCCACTCCTGCCATCGACAAATGGTCGCCAGTATACACGTGCAAGACGAACATTTGTTCCAAGCATCATTAAGTGCATATACAATACGTAAGTTCATCCGAAATCATCTAAATCATAACACCTATCCATTCAAAGTCATCGCAGTTGAAAGTTCATGTCCATAGCCGCCCTGTCCGCCTCGTCTGGCGGCCCTCTAAGCTGAAGCAGCCAGAGACACCGCCGTCGCCGTCTTGGACTTCTGCCCGCCCACCACGACGCCCTTCGTCTTGTTGAACCCAGCAATAGTCTTGTTCGAGATCTGCAGGTGCTCCTGCACGAGCGCAGGCGGGGTGAGCGCAAGCCACTGCGCGAGGCTGACGTCCTCGAACCGGTCCGAGTTGAAGATCTCGAGGAAGCGCAGCGTCGTGTTCCCCGTGTTCTCGACGTAGTGCCCGAACGCGGTCGGCACGTAGCTGATGTCGCCCGGCTGGTAGTCGAACGTCTGCGCGATGCCCGTCCCGGCAAAGATCGTCACGCGGGCGGTGCCCTCGCTGCGAGTAGTTAGACATTAAGCTGAGAATGAAGGCCGGTGACAGGACGGGAGAGCACACACAGGAAGAAGCCCCACTCGTTCTGCGTCGGGTGCCAGTGGAGCTCGCGCATCGCGCCCGGCTCGACGGTCACTTCGGCGACGGCGATCTGCGTCGAGACGTTGAACACGGTCGAGTCCGCGATCTTCGCCGTGCCGCCAGAGTACTGCGTCGGTGTCACCTTCGAGAACTCGTACGAGAACGGCTCCGGGATCTGGCCCTGGGGATCCGATGGCGGCTGCTGGTTGTCCGGAGGAGGCACTGCGTGCGCAAGAGGTCAGCATCACAGCTCGATAGGAGGGGTAGCTGAGCTGAGCACTGACCACCAGGGAAGATGTAGAGCATCTCGCCGGGGATGTCGTCCCAGTCGGAGATGCTGTCCTCGAAGTTCTTCGCGATGACCTCCTTGGGGAGGTGCGCCATCCAGTCGGTGAGCAGGAAAGTGTCGTCGTCGTTGAAGTTGCCGTCCGGGAAGACCTGCGAGCTGTCGTGAGCGCCCCGAACTTCAGCTTATACTGTGACGCGACGTACCAAGAGGAACTCGGTGCCATCCGGGTCGTCGCTCGTGCCCTGGAGCGAGTGCGGGACGCCAGGCGGGAAGTACCAGAGGTCGCCCGCGTTGACGTTCGCGACGTAGTTGCGCCCGAACTGGTCCACGGACGTGATCTGCGTCGATCCCTATATGGTGTGTGCTAGAATGTCAGGCACCGATTAGGTTTGTGTGTCCGCGTATGTGGCTTACCTTGATGACATACGCCCACTGCAGATGCAACAACCGCCTATCAGCACTGACCCCGGGTCGCAATAGAGGAATGGGCGGCTCACCTCTGCGGTTTGGTGCCAGTGCAGCTCACGGATCGCGCCGGCTTCGAGACGCATGTTCACACCGGCCATGGCTAGAGGGGTCCGGTTGTAAGTGACATAGTCCTCGCTCACGACCTCAACGGTGCATACCAGTAGCAAGCGGCATCTGTTGCACTGTACAGACGATGGGTATCAGCTGCAATCCGCCAGTTCTAGAAGATGCAAGGCACAAACCGTTCTGCTGACGGACCCAACCCCCAGTGTTCAGCTGCATCTTGCTCAGGCTGAACGGCCACTTGGCGTTTCCACTACCCAAAAGCCATCAAGCGACATCAGCAACCCCCTGTCTTGCATGCGGTCGATCTCGGTGACAGAGCGGCACTAATAGTACTCACACCGTGCCAGAGTCGGTCGTCGGCGGCGCAAGGATGTCCGGGTTCTGCTTGTCGATCGCGAGGTTCTGCGGGCCGAGGATGCTCGCGCCGAGGGTGCCCCGCTCGGGCTGCGGGTCCGTCGTCGTCGTCTCGTTCCACAGCCAGTAGTTGGGGTCGTCGCTGGCGTAGGGCACGGTCGGGCTCGGCTGGGCGGGCTCGCCGGTCGTCGAGCTCGCCGTCTCGGTGGAGGTCGAGGAAGCGGCCGAGGACGACAATGCGGAAGACACCTCCCCGACTGGGATAGAGGTGACGAACGAGCCGTAGAGGACGGCGCACAGGACCGATGCGAGGAACTTGGACATGTTGCTGGTCGGTTGTGGTGGGTCGGTTTCGGGGTCGAGATGCTGGAGAGAAGGAAGAGAAGAGAGGACAGGAGAGCTGCTGGTGAGTGCTGCTGCTGTTCAACTCAAGTCGATGCACACCCCTTTATACCTGGCTGAGGCAGGTGTATTTCAGGCTTCGCGCTACAAGGCACGTCGGCTGCCACAAGAAGCGGCGCTCGACCCCTGCATATGCAAGAGCGACTTCTCCCGGACGCTAGTTCGTACCACGCGCAGCATCACCCGCCGACTCGAGCAAACGCCCTGCAAGACCCGCCAACTGTGCTCACCAGGGCGGGCAACAGCGTATCCTGCACCGCCATCGTCGAAGTCCTCGGCGGAGCGCTCCGTGCTGCAGGGGTCACCAGAGGGCATTCTCGGCGATTGTGTGCAAGCGCAGGCGAGTGCCCGGCCTCCCCTACAGCGACTGATGTCATAAGTAGGATATCTGCACTGTTGGCTATTCAGCTGTCATTCGGAATTCGTGCTATATCGTGCACTCACCGGCGTCCGTCGGACTGCATTTGGCCGGACAAACGCCGTCTGGGCGTCCCTGTCGTCTCGTTGACAGTATGTGTCCAACGTCTTTCTCTTGTCTCCGAGGACAGAGAACGGGGTGAACGGCCATTCTGACTCGTACATCTTCTTGGCGTGATTCAAGCCCTCGGTATAGGAGCACCGGAAGCTTCGAGTGGACGAGCAACCGTGTAGACGCGTATCCGGATATGCTTGGGTATGTGGGAGCAGACGCGGCAAAGGCACTGCCGACCGCCGAGATATCGTGTGCCGCTCGCGAATTCAACGTCCACAGACGCCTGCCATAACCAATAACCAATGAATGCCAGAGATCAGCACGACGGACCTCTATGGCTAGTTCGGCAGTGGCACAACTAGTATGTACTCACCTCATAAGCTTCAGGAGACAATGCGCACTTATGCTGTCAATATGCGACGCTCTAGCGACGGTCCATCACGGAACAGAATGAGAAAAAGGAAGGAAATTGCTTGCAGGGATGTACCCGTCTTCCGAACGCGGCGGAGGACGACCGCCCATGACGTATATACTTAGCCCACGCAGAAGCTTCAAGTAGCCGCAGGCACACCAAGCTCGGGTCGGGGCCAGTGGGTAGCGCGCGTCGCACCGCACGACATATGTTGACTGCACTGCATCCCGCCTGGAGAGTGGAGAAACGGCCGCCGTGCATCTTCTACCAAGGGTACCACGGGGCGCGCCGCATACATCCGTAGCAACGTTCGGAGCGCACGTTGTGTAGTGGAGCTCGGTTCCGCAAACATCCTTCGGCACACCACCTGTACAGTACTTGCTTGGTGAGCTACGGCGAGCGACGTTCGGCACCGGGAGGATGATATTCTTGACAACATAGACGACGACGAGCGCGGCGCTGGTATCAAGTGACCGACGTTCGTGTGCATGTGTGGGTAGACAGGCCCGCCGCAGACCGCTCACCGGGGGCAGCACGCTAGTAGGTCGCAAATATAGTTATATATGAGGACGAGTAGGGCCAGCTGCTGCACAAGACAGGGCCGAACCCGACAAGGACTGCATGCACAAGCGCACATCCAATCCGCAGCGGACGATAGATGATGACAAGCTGCAGATTCCGTGCCCGACCTTGAGGATGGCGACGATACGCAAGGCATCACGAGGGCAGTTGCCTGGAGACACAGTGGGAGCCCGCTGCAGCAAGCGGTGGGTATCGAACAACGGTGGAGATACCGAGCAGAACTACATCGCGGCGCGAGTCGATTCACAAGGGGAAGGCCAAAAACACCGGTCCACGAGTCCATGGCGCAAGGCAAGGCTCGCGTGGTTGCTGGAGTCGCTTGTCGTCTGTGGGCGTCGATACCCGCGCACGTTGTAGGCCTTCCCGCGAGTGTACCACATCGCGGCCGCGGCTAGCTTCGGACTCTGGACCGGTCATCTATGTACACAGTCAAGGGACAGAGCTGCCTGGGGTCGGCGCGTAGGACAGGGACCGGGGAACGCATGCATTGCCAGGCACTGCCAGCCGGCGCAGTATCCGAAGCTTGCCCCTGCACGGACTACGGTCAATCGCAACGATGAGACAACAAAACATACGGTAGAACATACGGCATACTGCAGCTCGCTGATCCTGCGTTGATCCTAAGACAAAAGAGCATGTCGTGAGCGCCTCTTTTGAGGGCAGCCACGTTCATAAGTTCGCGAACACGCCGTGTCTAGAATACCGGAGGTGAGCCAACCAGACAACACCGACACTAGAATGCACCGCTACGTACCTTCTCCACGCGATGACGAGAAGCCGGCGTACCGGACGGGAGTCAATTGTAACAACCGTATAACAGACTTCATTCAAGCTTGAAGCTTTGAAGCTTAAGGAACATCGTCGTTCTGACCGGCGACGGAGGATGCGGATATGCATATGACTGCGAGCTTCGGTCCGCAAAGGATGGCCGATGATTGCAGTTGTAGCCTCGAGGAGGAGTCGGCTAGGATGGCTGTACGTACTTGGCCGTGTCGTGCGCGTGTCGTTCCACGTTCCTGGACGCGGGGTAGAATAGAACCGCCCCGCCTCCGCACGCGTGCTTATCTGCGGTTGATCACCACATCGCAAGGTCGATGGTACAAGACAAAGCAGGAGAGATCGTTTTAGGGGGTCTGAGATGACTCGGGCTTCCACAACAAGCTGGCTTGACTCAAACTGGGCGTATGGAGTGCGGAGGACCCCATTCTCGGAGGCCAGGATTGACCAATGGTGGTGTGTTGTCCCGACATATGCTCGAGGCCTGATTAGACGAATCAGTTATCCGGAGGACTGGGAGGACTGATCTTTCTACAGTATGGTGTTCGATCATCTACAATCCCTGATCGCAAGGAGGCAGCATGACCATCCGACCTCATCCGACCCCTTCTGCAATAGAGTTTGCGACACACTCCCGCCCGGGTCGGAGAGGGGGACGTGCCTGCTCGCGGCAGAGACCTGAGTCTGGGGCACGCCTGCGTGTTTCTGATACATCCTCGAGCTCGCCCCGGTACCGTAGGAGGACCGCAGGGAATGGGGGCGAGACTCACCGGATGTCATGCGCGACCTCTGAACGTGGAGTGTGAGGTCAAGAGTGTCCGGAGGGCCTCGTTTGTGGGTGCGAGCGGGGCGCGCGGAGAAGGGGAATGTGGGTGGACTTTGGGCGAGTCGGTGCGGCTAGCACCATCGCTTGAGGAGAAGACCTTCGAGTGCGAGTGCAGGTGGCTGGAGACGGCTAAATTGCCCCAGGATATGTTCTTCCGTGGAATACTGAACGAGGGTCATGGCGTTCAGAGGCGCTGCGAACAGAAGGGGGCCAGGCCTGCAGGCTGCCTGAGTCTGCCAGACTGTCGGGTAGCGAGCGCGGCCGTGCGGTATATATCCTCGCGCGGAGGACTATCGCGGGTACGTCCACCGTCACGGATTGTATCATACCCCCGCTCCGTGCCCATACCCCATACCCCGCATACCCATATCCCTATCCCGCTCGCGCCCCCCACGCGCGACGACGAAAACGACGACGAGCACGACCCACGACCTCCAACCAGAGTCCTCATCCTCATCCTCATCCTTACCTGCTTCACAATGAGCGTGAACACGAGCAAGGCGCTCCTTCCGCTGACCCCGCTCACGTCCATCCGCGTCTCGCGGCACCAAATCCCGCCGGCGGGGCTCATCCCAAACACGTCCATCCAGCAGAAGCCGCTCATCATCTACCACGCCGCGTTCCCCGCCCCAACGCCCTCCGCATCCCAGATCGAGGCGCACCTGAACGCCGTCGGCGTGGTCAAGCCCATGTGGCGCTACCCGATGTACCCCGACGACCACTTCCACACCACCGCGCACGAGTTCCTCGTCATCCACCACGGCCGCGCGCGCCTCAACTTTGGCGGGGAGGCGTGCTCGGGGGCTGTCGTCGTCGAGCTGGGGGCAGGAGACGCGATCTTGATCCCTGCGGGCGTGTCTCACCGGCTCGTGCAGGACCTTGAGGGCGGGTTTGAGATGGTGGGGAGCTACATGGTCGACTCGGAGCACTGGGACATGTGCTACGGCCACCCAGGAGAGGAGGAGCACATCGCGAACATCAAGCACTTGCCGTGGTTCACGCGCGACCCTCTATACGGCGACGGAGGCCCGGCAGTGAAGTCGTGAGGAGCAGGACGCGTAGAGAGGCTGTTGCGAGTATTGTGTACCGTGTGTTGTGTCATGAACAGAGGTTAAGAGTCGTACAGAAGAGCGTCTCGCTCTACTATGCGATCGTGAGAGACTTGCCGCCTCGCATAGAATTTGCCGCTACATGACCATCACGTACAGTGCAGTAGACATTGCACGCCAGAGTGTGCTAGATTCAATGTAAAAATGCGCCGAAGCCCGCCATGAAGTAATTTCGATAGGGACAAAACGTAGCCCGCACATTGTTGAAGGCGCTACCAGGGCTCGAACCTGGGTTTTGGGAACACTCTTCAGAATCCCAAGTGATAACCACTACACTATAGCGCCATGTGAGATAAATTTTATATATAATCCACGTTTTGTGTACTGGACACTCGACCGAAGTACTAGTATGCTCGATAAACCGGTCCGACCCTAGGAAATCAAATTACTTACATCCAACGCTTCAGAGCTTCAGCTATCAACGATCGACAGACACTCGCACACCAAGCCAAATGACCCCGAAAAAAATGTTCATTACACTACAATCGCTACACATTATACATCGTTAGTGTACCCCTTCAAGCATGATCGCCCTCCGTGTCGTAAATGGTCGTAAGTCGTCATCGCGCAAGCCTCCGGAGTCCCAGCCCGGCGTGAGCAACTATGCAGGAGAGATAGAGAGGTGTGCATCCATCCAAGGAACTCGTCATCGGCGAACAGGCGAAAAACGCGCTCAAGCGAACGCTGCGCCCTTCGCCGCCCGGATCCAGTCGGCGTTGGCGTTCGGGAACTGGAACGCCATGACGCCACCGTTCCAGCCGCGTGCAGCAGCCTGGGCGACGCACTGGCCGAGGGTGGCGGGATCCATGAAGCCGTTGGTCGCGTCGGTGACGCCGCCTGGCTTGCCGATGACGAGCTTGTTGAGTGGGACACCGTTGTTCGCGATCTCGAACAGCGCGGAGCCCGCGAAGGGCGCGCCGGCGGCGTCGATGAGGCCCGCACAGTCCGTGTAGAGGCCCTGGTTGTAGAACTGGATGTTGTACTGCATGATGTGCGGAACAGCACGGTTAGCAAGGTACCGTTCCAGGGCGATCAGGAAGGAGAGAGAAGAGACGCACGAAGTCGATCAAGGCCCCGACGTTCTTGTTGATCGTCAGGTACGCACCAGCGGCGAACTGGGCGTTGGGCGAGAGCCACGGGGCGAGCGGCGCGTGGGACAGAATGAACTGGCCCTGGGGGAGGGTCTGGCGGAGGGTGGAGGTGAAGGTCGACACCCACTGCTCCGCCGCGCCGTCGCCGCGGTTCATGGCGTCGAGGTCCTCGTAGTCGACGTCGATGCCGTCCAGCTGGTTGGTGAGCACGAACTGGGCGAACGTGTTCGCAGTGCCGACGGGGTCCGCGCCTTGCGACGTGGGCTTGTCCGTCTCACCGAAGGCGGACACGATGATGTTGACACCCGCGTTGTTGTACTCGGCCTTCTTCGCAGCGCGCACATCGGGGGCCAACGCAGCGAATGCACCAGCCTGGTCGAGTGCGCCCTGGAGGGTAAGGAAGGAGAGAGCGACGACGTTAAACCCCTGTGGTGCGAGTCGTCAGTAATTCAGTCACGATCGGATACCCAGACGAAGGAACACGTACAGCAATCTGATCGACGGGAGGAAGAACGTCCGCGGAGACGAAGCGGTCGGTATAGATGACGAATGCCGGGCTCGGTACCGTAGCACGCGATACCAGAGGCGCGGCCTGCTTTGCAACGGGAACAGCGAGAACGCTGCTCACGGAGGCCAGCGCCAGCGCGGCCGAGACGGAGGTGATCATGCGGGAGAAGGAGAACATCGCTGGGGCGTGACAAAATGAAAAAAGCGAGAACGACGAAGTTGAAAGTAAAGCCGGCTAGCGGACTTTAGGAATGTGCGAACGAAAGTAAATGTAACGAAACGAAGGGGGTGAGGAATCATGGTCGCAGTTGCCCTACCTTATATACTCCCAGCACCCCGGCGAACGGACATGGTGGCAGTTCGGCCAACGGCATCGCCATGAGTGTCCAGGGAGACGCAGGCCAAGTTCTCTCCAGAGGCCGAGACTAGACTCGGGGATGGACCTTCCGGTTGTGAATATGCATGTCTCGCATCAGCGAGCGTAGCATGTGCCATGGCAGTGGGAGATGATGGTGATGGACTCGGGCGGGCCATGGGCCACTCTTTGTGAACGACTGCGCCGCCCGTTGGAACGTTGGATGACCGCGGCCGCGTCTACCATACGATATATTGGCGTCCCAGAGCAGTTGCCGTCTTGGCAAAGCTTTCGTCCGTCGAGGGGTATCAAGGACACTGCCCTAATGCGTTCGCCAAGTTTGGGCAAAGGTGTGGTTTGCGATGGCGGCATGATCAGCAACCGACTCGGTGTCATTGATCCGGGTTTCAAGGAGGCCCGGGACCAACGGAGGGATCTTGTAAGCATAAATCCAGCAGTTATGAGGCCGTTAGACTCTTTGGCAATGAATAGCTAGAGAGAAAGAGAGAAATATGAACATGACATAAGAATAGAGAGCAGGAAAGCGCGGCGTTGAGTATGGTGGAGCAGAGTGGCGTCGTCTGCACAGGCTCGGACGTGTGAGCGTCTGCATGCACGTGGCATGTGGGATGTTGATGCACCCCGGCCTCCGAGGCATCCGTGCACGGTCGGCTATCGTTGAGACCTCCATCAAGACCTGTTGGAGAACCACAGCAACCATACTGGCGCAATTGCACCACGTGCTGCAAGTACTGACTCGGAGGACGCACCCAGGAAGTCACTCCTGACCCTCTCATGCCATTATTCATCCGAGTTCATGGGTCCGAATGGTCAACCGGAAGAACTTGTGTGTGCACTGAAACTGTTTATATCATAACATTCCAACAACCGTACAAGTAAATGCGCCATCCATGTGCCGCTCCGAGCGGCAGTCGGATAATGGAAGCTGTCGTCGGTGCGGTGCCATTTTCAGCGCGGGCATCCGGAAGGGCCGAGTAGAGACATGGCATCGGCATGACATGCACTACAAGAAGCTTGGGATGACCATGCAAGAGAAATACGTAAAAGAGGCACCAAGGGCTGACGATGGTACCGCTCACACGAGACAGAGATACAAACCACGGCCATTCAAACATCGAACAGGGACGCACCTAAAATCTCGTGGTTACGGCCGAGCGAAGACGACATACTCTGACCATGGACATCATATTGCGCGTTCGGTATCGAGTCGCCGTGAACGTCGTGAGGCGAGGGCAGAGTGGACCAAGGTCTTCGCCGGATGCGTCACGGTCGATCACTGTCTAATCTTCCTAGTTGAGGATACTGAATAGCACCTGCAGATCATTGCTCAGAACCAAGGGTGAAGATTTCGTTCGGCGTACCGGCACGTAGTCTGCCGCAACACCCGACCATGTGCGGCTATAACAAGAACATGGTTGATGACAGGACAACGACGACGATCCAATCAAGAGTTATTGCAATGGACAGCACCGTCGAGGGTCTTGAAGTACATAAGAGCCGCTCGGTCACGGCGGTTGCATGTGCCGGCCGCGGTGTATACCTTGAAGTTGAACGGGAAGGCGAGCGAGCGTGCTAAGAGGTAACACAGATATTGTTAGAGGGGCCAGCTTGAGGAAGCCCAACTTGATACTTACGCACTATAAATTGCCTGCGCCACCTTGATGCAGCTGCCAAAGCTGCTGATGGAGTATAGTTCGTTGAAATCAATTCAGAATGCGCGAACCCACAACACGTTGTGATGTCGCCCTTGCATTTGAGCTCACTGGTGGGAGAATTGAAGCCAATATGGAACTATGCCTGGATGTTTCGGTCAAAGAGCGACTCGAAAGAAGATACGCGCCTCAAGAGTATTGTCGCACTGGTACCGCGGATACACATGCTCATGTCATGTCGATCCTGCAGGTTCCACACGATCATCATCTACACAGTGTGTCGCATGAGGACAACATGTGACGGGAAATAATCTAGTTTGTAAATGACAAAGCCGATTTGGAAGCACGACGGCAGACTTACATCGACTCGGAGCATCTGGCAGGCGCTCGTCCGACGGTTGTCATGTATGGCATGGACTGAAAGCACGCATGACCATGACCACACACCGTGCATGATATCCGGACTCTGGCAGCGATGTTTGGATGCCAGGAGACACAGCCCGATCGGCTGCAGTGACGGAAATCCCAAGAACTGCTTCCTGGACCGGGGCACTGGCGACGTTCTGCGGTGACAGCGGTGGCAACGCATGGTCGAGATGCAGATAGGGACGTTCTCACTGAACGATCGTCAGTATTCTCGTGGGTGTGCAGCACCTCAGGGACGAAAGCTGGACACAGCGCTGCATCGCGCACGATGGTGAGGGTGGGAGGAAGATGGAGAAGAACGAGTGTGACCTCAGTCACGGCGCCACTGTGGCTGAGGCTGTGAAGCCTCCGCCACGCGCCGGGTCACGGCTTTTGCTCTAACATCGACGACCGCCATATGACTGTGCCAGCTATACTGCTTTTTTGTGAAGACGGTAGACGAACGACTACTTAATATGGTGCACGAAATTTGTTCTCGAGTCACCAGCACTTTGGCGAGTGGCATACCTGCTTCCGACTTCCTGGCGTCACCGAATGCAACACCGATCGCAAAGAAGTACGCAAGAACTGATGCAAGCAGCAAATAATCTTCTTCTGTGCCACAGAACCACTGCGCGCTCATCATCTCTCTGTTCAACCCACCTTCTCTTGCCTGATATCTCAAGGTCCGACTTACTGTGGTACCACTGCGTGCACTTGAGTGCGCGAAATTCCGAAATCGGTGTTGCCTCCAATATCATGTGCACGAATCCTTCCATTGTTCCCTCACAGTCAAACTAATCATCCTCTTCATGTGTGTCGCAGGTCTACTGCCGTTAATTCATTCTCAGCCGCAGCCGGAGCAGCAATAGCTGCAAGCAGCCCAACGGGCGACAGATAGAATGGGATGAACTGCCTCTTCAGCGTCCATCCCCTTTGCATCATAGATATCCCAGATCTGGGTGGGAAGCCGCTCCTGGTTCTCTCATACTTGAGGCCGCCTCTACCACTACCTGGACTGGCCTCCACTTCCCCCATTACTCAGACTTTCCCCGCACGATGAACAACAACCCCCATACCGTGGACGCCTTCGACGACGACGCATTGCTCGCTCTACGCAATGCCACCCCATCTGACCGGGCGAGCAAACGCAGCTCTCAAGTCGTAGCTGCAAGGCGTGCTTCGCTCCCCATAACTCCCATTTCCCCATCTGGCTCGAGTCTGAGCCTGTCCCGCCGAGGTGCGGGACCACATATGCCACACCTCGCTCCTTCGCCCGTCCCCCCTTCCTCACGTGCCACTGATACACCGTACGATCCTTTCAACCCCGTCCGCCCGCCAACTCTTGCACGCACGAGCAACGTCGCGGTGAGCGGGAGCTGCGGGTCATCGATGACACGCCGCACGGACACCGGGATGGAGCCTGTACCCGAGGACTCGTACACAGGTGATTATGCCGAGACGCGTTCTCTGCAGCTTCCCCCTCCTCCCGGATTCCCAGACCAATCCCACGCGCGCTGGTCGCAGCACAGCCTAAATCACCATGGGCATTCATTCCTACCGGACGCGCCGCCCTCTCGTCCACCTTCGTCCACAAGCGGTCGCCGCGTTGCTCTGCCACTCACAGCCGCATTCCAGACGAGCGTGCTCAGATCGGGGAACGGTCCCTCTACATTAAGTGCAGGTGCGAGCTCCCAGAAGCAGCGGTACCCATCGATACCCATGTCGCCCACCCCGCGCACTCGCTCGCGTCCGAGCTCCGTCTCGGTCAGCATGTCGGGAGCGCCTGGCGCGTCTGCGGCAACGCCGCCATCCGTTCCCGGCGCCGATATCATGGAACCTCCGACAGAGGCACTCCGGCGCATGAGTACCAGCGATGCAACCTACCGTCAGCCACGTTTCCGCGGCCCCGCTCGCGAAGACGACCCCATCGGGCGCTCCCATTTGCCTTCCGATGTCCGCAACGCCAGTCCAGGACCGTCGAGTTTCCGCCATGCCATGGTCTACCATCCTCCGCCAACACACGCATCGAGTCCATCCACATCACTCCTGAACCCACTCTCCCCAGTTTTTCCTAACCAGGTGATGCAGACATCGTCAACCTTTGCACCACGACAATCAAGTCATCACCGACCCTCCTCTGGCATAGGCGCGCCAGTGACTTGGAAGTCTCTGGCGAGCGGTTCACGTACCTCGTCGTCGCAACAGAGCCATCTGCGGGACCCTACAAGGAGTCGTCCGCACAGCGTCCGGAGCACTTCTACGCTGCCGCCCCGCGATGCTGTCAGGCCATCATCTTCTGATCGTGCCGATTCGTCTGAAGACGAGTATGAGGGGCAGAGTGAGCGGAGCGGCGCACGGTAGCTTTACGGTACCTGCATATGAAGCCACGAATTTCTTTCTGTTAGATGCGCACACTGTATAGCTACCCTGTATCTCTATTCTTGCTTCATTGCTAGTGTACTAGTACATATCGACTATGTACAATCAAGTTCCATATGCTGTACGATTGACTACTATGTCATGTCACCAACCGTTGCCGCACACGTTCTCAGCTTGCATCCATAGTCGGAGGGAATTGTCGCCATTCACGTTGCAGGCGGTACATTAAGCGCTGCCAACGCCGCCGCAAGCATACGCTCCATTCGCGCGACACCACTTTCGACCGCTTCGAACCGATCCTCGATCTTCGTCAACCTCTCCTCCACCGCTTCGAGCCGCTGTTCGTTTACTCCGCCAGAGCCATCCGTCTGAACAGCCGTCGGGGCAAAGGCGACTGGTAAAGGCGATCTGCGCCGCCTGCTGCGAGAATACGGGGACACCGAACGCGAACGAGTGTCTTCCCCGGGGTAGGCCAGGAGCAGTGTGTGCGTTGATTTGTGAGTGCCTTGGTCGATGCCGCCATTCTTGTCGCATGCGTCGCAGATCGTTACTGATTCTGTGCACGAGAAGCGTCAAGTCCGAGCTGAATGGACATTGTCCTAGAATCGACTCACCTTCGCACTCGGCACACGTCCAACAAGGTAGCGTGACCTTCTCTGTGCATGTGATGCAGAGGACTGGCCTAGAGTTGCGGTCGGTAGCCGTTTCGGAGCGGCCTGCGTCCATTGTCGCCAACTCCCTAACCTCCTGTGGTTCATCGCCGTCTTTGTCTCCCTGGCCTCCATTGTGCTTCAGCCTATCCTTGGCCTGCATAAGCGGCGACGGCCGGGGATCTCTGCCTCTCTCGACGGTTGTACCTGGCTTCATGTCCGCTCCCTCCGACGAACCCGAGATCATCTTCCTGATCGTCCCTACGCGGTCAAGCAGTTCGACCGTTGACTTCTTCGTAGCCTCCTGGAATGCGTTCATCGTCCACCCTAGCACCCGCGTCTTCACGATACAGTGCTGCCCACTGGAGTCCAACGGAGAGCGATAGAGAAGGTGGTCGTACAGACACTCTGTGACACCGCAGAAGACGCACCCATATCCAGGATAGGACGAGGCGGGCGAACAGCTCAAGCACCGCACGCATGGCACAGTTGTCTCCAAAAGCCCTGGATGCTGGCAGTTCGGCGAAGGGTCTAGACATGGGGGAAGGATCCATGGAAACCTCTCCGGGTCGGTGGCAGCGTAACCGGCAAAGTGCAGGTCCCCCGGCAAGGCGCGCTCCAGGAGACGGCGAGACTCCTCGGCGAGAGACGGCCCAGAGATGGAATCCCGGATGGCCTCGTAGTAGAGCAGGGAGACGAGACGACGGTTGCGATCTCTGCGCGACTTGATGAAGTCCCAGGAGAAGTTACGCTGCCGAATGCGGTACAGGACGGCAGAGATGGCAAAGCGCCAGAGCGCACGACTTCGACCAGCCTCGCGTTCCGCCGTGGATGGGTAAAATGCCATGACCTCTGGAGACGAGTTATGCTTCAGGACAACAGGTATAGGCTTTTCCTCAGCACCGTCGGGGCTGCGGGGAAGCTCGAAGTCATAGGTTGGGTAACAGTAACCAGCGAGTGTCGTGCCGTCATCGGAGAGTCGGAGGCGGAGATACATTGACGAGAAGAAGGATGAGTTGCCTCTAATTGTGACGCGATAAGTCCTTCCGTCATCGCTCTCGAGTTTCTCAGCCACAAGGTCCACATGCGTGCTGGTCCACGGCTGAAACAACAACGGAGAGGCAACCACCTGATCCGTACTAGCCGGGGCGATATGGAACACGGCGTTGAGGATCGATAGCACCGGAACCCCTTGGTACAGTACGCCAATAAGGCCCGTCCATGGGCCCAGGCTGAAATGAAGTGTGTTAGGAGGGGGTGGTCAACACGCTAAGGGACGTACAGTGGCTGCAGCGAGTCATCGATATTGTCTGAGTCCGTTTGATCGGCACGACCATCGTCATTGACGGGATAAAACTCGTCCAAGTGAGGAGGATATTTCAACGTCGTGAATGGAGGTTGGGTGGCAGTAAGGTCGATTTCATCGGGATTCCCAATCAGTGACCTAGATGGTTCGTCTGATGGGACAATAATTACGGTTGAACCGGAGAACTTGGGTGTTGGGAATGAGCCCACGTCGTGCAAACAAAACAGGGGAAGATGAAACCATACCATTCCACATGCGAAGTCCTCGATCTCCTGGTGCACCAAGAGACGTCTCTGCTGGAATAAAGCTTGCCAGACAGATCAGTGCAATGATATTCAGATGGGTCGCATGTTACTCACCAGATAGCAGACTGGATCGAAGGACGTAACCATCTTCGATTATTGTCATCGCGGTCTCCGCATCTATGAGCTCCTCCAGGTGAAGAATAACCACGTGACCGGCGCGGATGATTTCAAGATGGTGGAGGAGCATGAGGTATACAACGACGTATAGATTCTGTAGATTGGATGAGGACGAAGCTGCTCGTGAAGGAAACTTACACTCACCTTCTCGAGGCCTTTACGCCCATTCACGAGCGCCAGTGTGTCCAAGGCGTCGATATCGTACTTTGCGATTTCCAAGGCTTCCCGTAGCTGAGCCTCCTCTTGGTGGATGTACGCTTGAAATCGAGGAAGGAGCGCGATATTCTCTGCATTGCCTTGGAATTGCAACGTCATGCGATCCACCAGTCTTTTCACCACCGAGAGATACCGGCTCACAAACGCTCGATTGGGAGCGCGTACGGTCTCCAGGCTTCGCTGGATGCCTCCGAGGAGGTTTTGTATCTTGCGCTTGTACTCCGTCATAGAGAGCTGCCATCCTGAATCGTAGTCAGACCACATATATCCGAGGGTACGCTAGTTTGTACGGACCAACTGCCCAGTATGCGAGCCAGTGTAATAAGCTGCAATCACCATGGCACAACTGTCAGCACGAGCACAAGCATCGAAGAGGAGCACAGACGACGTACCTCCAGCCTTGAGGCCGAGACGTCGCGAAACGGTTCACCTCCTGTATAGTGATGTACCCAGACGCATCGTCATCCAACGCTTCAATAATGCGCTGCAATTCCGTCAGGCCAAGGTACTTCAGTGTCCAAGTGTCCGCTTCACTGATGCGGCGCGGCGCTGAAGGGTCCAGTTTCAAGTCGCGCTCCTGATCCTCCATCTTCTGCATGTAGTAGTCGTGAAGTGCGAGAACCAGATGACGTGCCTTGACGATTCCGCGCCAGCGCTGATGAAGGGATCCGAGAGTTAGCTACCAAATTCAGGAGTACAGTAAGCGACAGCACACACCATGTCCTTCCAAATCTCGTACAGAGTCTGAGAGGAAAGGTCAGCAATGATAAAGAGAAACGATACTCAGAGACTACCATACCGGGTCAATGATGCGTTCATGCGGCCCTGCTAGCACAGAACTGATCACTCTGTCACCTTCGTGAATGACAACCTTCCTCATCTCCTCCAGAATCTCCCGTTGCTGCATCTGGAACCTCCGTTCGAATATCTTCAGGTTCTTCCGCATCGCTGCAGCGGGGGTGTCTGCCAGCTCCTGCTTCAACTCGCGCAACTCCGCAGCCAAGGCCGCGGTGCGAGGATCCTCGTCGTCAGAAGGACCTTCGAAGCCAGTACGAGGCCGGGCGAAGTGCGGGACTGTAGGATAGTAAGATTCTCGATATGCATTCCCAGGAGTCGGATGATACTGTGAAGGTCTGGCACTGAGGTAATGGCTCGTGCGCGCGCTCCGCCTTAATCGTTCGAAGTGACCAAGACTTCGTGCGCCCATGCCTCTGTAGCTTTGAACGGTGTCTTCGAGGGGGCGTTCGCGATCCAAGAGCTCTTGCATGGTCGCTGTCTGCTGAAGAACTTGCTCGACGCCTCCGGCCTTCTGGATGATATTCCTCAGGGTACGTTGTTCGTATGAGGACGTCTTCTGGAAGAACTCGAGCAAGATGTCCATCCTATCAGCGAATATGTTAACGAAGCCCTGATGGATATGAATAAGAAGTACGATACCTATTCATCAACTCGTCCAGCTTGTCATTCGCCTGATCGATGCTCATCCCGGTGTGTATAGACAGGGCAAAGACAAATGCGGTCTTCCGATCTGCGAATGTCTGCACGTAGCCTTTCAGTGTCTCGTCCCATATGGCGCCCTTGATAACCTTGACTAGGAGGCGCTTTCTCATGTATGTATCGCACGCGTTCGCGCACTCCTTGATGTCTACTGCAGCATCCTTGACGAGGTCCTCAAGGCGTGCGCCAACCGTGATACCGTCCCTGCCGACGTGGTTGGGTCGGACGTTCTGCAGTCTAGGCGAGAAATGACATCAGCGTCGACTCCGAACTGTCGGGAAGTAGATGCATACTGTAGCAGCGCGGACATCATATTCTTCATTTCGAGGAAGAGCAGGTTGACTTTCTTGTCGTTGTCTCGCCGCTTGACCTCGAGCTCAATGACGACCTTGAATGCGCCGACAACGACTTCAAACTCCGATAGTCAGCAGGACACACCACTCGGTTTATTGGGTACTCACTCCCGATGTAAGGGTGGATCTTCGAGATTTCATCCAAAACTTTGACCAGTGCAGGTAAACTTTCAGAAAGCGAGTTGACACCGTCTAGTAAGAAGTCCAGGCCGCCGCTATTCGATGCCATTTGGGCAGTGGGATTGATAGCATCGGCAACCTTCCCGAACGTAGAATCGGGACGTTGTCGTTCATCGTGAATCCGCGTAGCATCCTTCAAAGTCTCTCGCGCTTGATGAACCTCGGAGCTGACATCATAGTCGGGAGGCTTGGTCGAGCGGACAGGCTGATCGGATGGAAGCGCATCCATCTAGGTAATATCCTAGGATGATTAGTCTAGGTGAGCCCTAGCTCTAAATGTCCAAAGCGAGTGGGAATAGCAGTACGATACCTCGGGATGCGATGGTTCGATGGAGGCGATCGCACAGGGCTAGGGATGTACAACGATGATATGTCATGTCAAGAGACGCCAAGACGGCGCATACGAAGCGCTATGAGCTGCGGATGTGGATGAAGAACTGTGGACATGCCGACGTCAACCATAGTTCGCGATGACCTGCCAGACGTTCCGCGCTCGTGCCGGAGTACCGCCTTTATGGCGTAGGTTCCGATGAGAACCGGAGATAATGGCGAGTGTGCGACTAGTACTGCATGGGGCATTGGCTAAAGACATTGGAAAACGCTCCTTTGCAGTGATAGGGAGGGGAGTGCTGAGTTCATGCGTCGTATGACTTGTTCAAGACCTCGCCAGTGTCGCCACGTAGCAAGCCGTGATGATAGACGCCCAGTGTCTTCTTGTGTCCTACCGTCAATGTCATGGCCGCGTCGGTCCTGCAGCTGTACTTGACTCAAGATTTGTGTGCGGCGTTCAATGTTATTGTCAGACGCATGCGTCTTTCTCCAGGTGATTGATAGATCACATCGTCTGCAATACGTTCACGCCGACTGATGACCAACCACTCCCGGTGAGCCTCATGTTCGACGTCCGGTCATACTTATCTACTATTCAAAGTGAGGTGACATACTTATCAAAACTGATGCCTTTCCCAATGTCTTGAACTGCAGTCGGAAATGAGGGTGATTCTGGATAAAGGAGAGGAGTTCACGTCAGCGACTACAGCCAAGCACGACACGGCGGTCCGCAAGTTGCGTAGCCAAGTACTTACTTAGCCCGCCTATACCGCATCCAATCATCCACGCATGATGCAGTTGACCTCAGCTAGTACGATGGCAAAGACGCAGACGCTGTGGTGCCGGTCAGCAGGTCGTCGTGAGGTCACACCTTCCTGAACAGTCCTCTCTCATGATGTTCGGCTTCCTGAACCTTTCCCCAGAAATTCACTCCTCGGCTCCATCGAAGTATGATCTCAGCTGACGATTCCAAGAACCCGCGAACGCCCCCGGATGCCGAGAGAAGCACCCACGCTCGCGCCCCATGCAGCCAAGCGCTGTGGATAGTTTCAGTCAAAGCGGTCACATGGACTTCCCTGCTGTTCAAGATGCATCCTAGCGGTCCCCGGCCTTCCGCAGGATGATATGAATATACGACACGGCCTGAACTGTTTGCGCGCGTATATAGGCCTATCTCTTGAACCATGGCTGCGTGCCTGGCGAGGCATCGACCCGTCTGCCCTCCCCCTTACCTCCCAACACTCAAGGTCGCGCATCTCCGACGTCGAGGAAGATGTCCCTGAACGAGAAGCATGAAGTTGGCGTTGAGCACGTCGAGAGCAGACCACCCTCGAGTGGGTCCTCGACCACAGGAGTTTCGGATGGAGAATTACTCGCCCAGGACGTCCGTCCCTCTGCGGAACGGCGGCTCGTACGCCTCTTGGACATGCGCCTGCTCCCAACGATTATCCTCATCTTCATCATGAACTACATTGATGTGAGTAGATCCACGATCCATACCTCGCGAGCCGCTGTTCATATAACACGTCTTCCCAGCGCGTCGCAGTCACGGCCGCAAGGTTGCAGGGGCTTTCGCAAGACCTGGGTCTAGATGGTGCGGACGCCGACACTTTGTAGGTTTGATTGTCACTGACTGTGTCACAGATATCCAGTACTCCACTGTACTTGCAGTGCTCTACGCGTCATATGTCCCTGCGCAGATACCCTCTAACATGGTAGTACACCAGCCAGTCAGCTTCTACTTACGTACGCACCGCTGACGACGTGAGTCGTAGATTCTGAACCGCATCTCCAGGTACGTAGATTTCCGGGGTACTTCACGCCGTCTTCTCCTGACTTCCACATCAGACCGTCATACTATATCCCACTCTGCGTCGTGCTATGGGGTCTCACGAGTGCGCTCACCGGGGTACTGCAGCCGACTGTAACTTCTCAAGCATGTCATACTAATGGCGCTTGTGCAGGTTGCCCGCAACTATGCCGGCATCCTCGTTGCTCGCATCTTTGTCGGGATACCTGAGGTCGGTTATGACAGCTGTGGAGACTGCTTCACTGCTGACGCGATTGCAGGCCGCCTTCTATCCGGGTGCAATATACCTCCTATCGCGCTGGTACACGCGGAAAGTGAGTTGGCCATTTACGCATACGAGGTGACTTCGATCCCTGCCATTCGCCGATTTCTCACCTGCCTATTTCAGGAGCTTGCGTTCCGCTCTGCCATCCTCTACGGAGGATTGCTCATCTCCAACGCATTTGGAAGTGTGAGTACTCGACTACAGAGTCCGTTGTCCAATGTGGGTTCCGTGCTGATCAATCTTGGCCACCCCCCCTCCCCCCCGTTCCCCCTTGACTTCTGCACTTCACCGCCACGATGCCACGAATCCGTCTTCTCTACCGAATCCCGACCAACAATAGCTCATGGCAGCAGGGATACTCTCACGTATGGAAGGAAAGATGGGAATCCGTGCCTGGCGCTGGTATGCACAACCACTGCAATCGGGGTGCGCAAGTACTGACCTTCACGGCTCTTCGTAACCCATTTTAGGCTGTTCTATATTGAGGTTGGCACGTTGGAGCCTGGGTTTCGCTCTATCTTGAGACTGATTCATTTGCACTCTAGGGAGCCATCACAATTACCATTGGTATATTTGCAGTGTGGGTACTACTCAGACCTATCTCCTACATGAGCTAACTGTCGCATTTCCGTCATCTAGTTTCCTCTTGCCAGACTACGTTCGTAATCCTACTATGCGGTCACTGCTATTTGATTGCATCGATGTCCTGACTTCCGCACCTTCAGCCGCACAATACGCGCTGGCTTAGCCCAGCCCAGCGCCGCCTCGCGCAGGTCCGTCTCGCCGAGGACGCAGGTGAAGCCGATGAAGACGTTGCATCCGACTCGTACGTTCAATGCCTTTCATCAATGGTCACTGTCTTCTTACTACGAACGCATCTACCTCTACAGAGCCTTCAAAGGGCTTATAATGGCGCTGAAGGATCCGAAAGTGCCTCTCTTCGCCTTGATGGGATGCTCGCAGCTCCTTGGCCTCGGCTTTGTGAACTTCTTCCCGACGTGAGCATCACCCTTCATGGTGACTCCTGCTATACTTATGACCATTCACTTACAGGATCGCGGGGACGCTCGGCTTCTCGACGACCGTAACGCTACTTCTCGCCGCGTACGTATCTCCCATGTGGGGGTTGCATCATCCCGGACGCTGACCGCATCTCGCAGGCCACCGTGGATCCTTGCCACCATTGTCTGCTGCGTGAACGCCTGGAACGCTGGTATGCACATGTTCATACTATGTACACTCCTGCTGGTACTGAGTCCGCGCTATCTACTAGACCGCACAGGAGAGCGCTTCTTCCACATTTGCGTACCATGGTGGGGAGTCATGCTAGGTTACATCATCGGTGTCAGCACCATGTCCATCGGCGGCCGTTATGTCGCGATGTTCCTCATGGCCTGCGGCTACGCCGGTTCGTCCTGTAGCCGTACATATTCCCTGGACGGTGTTACTGATCGTAAGCACGTATTGTCGGCAGGTTTCGCACTCATGCTTGTATGGGTGTCGAACGTCGTCCCACGGCCTCCCGCAAAGCGGTCGGCTGCCATCGGCATCGTAAACGGCTTTGGAAATCTCGGCAACTTGTACGTCCGCTCCCGGGCCTTCGTATTGTACATGTCCACTGACCCCAACTTAAGGATCAGCTCGTACGTCTGGAAGACTCAGTGGGCTCCGGACTACCATCCATCGATGTTCATCGGCCTCGCTGCGCTTGCATTCGCTACTGTCCTCGCCTTCGGTACGTTTCCTCGCACTGCCGCTTTGCTTGTTCGAGTTTCTCTCATATTATTCGCAGTCATTCGGTGTATCCTTGTGCAGCAGAACAAGCGACTCGAACAGGATGAGCTCAACGACCTCAAGGGCGCGCGGCGCGAACGTATCGAGGAGGCTGCGCGCCTGGAGGGTATCACCTTCGAGGAAGCACTCAGGCGGAGACGGGGTTTCCGCTATCTGCTGTGAATAGCACGAGATGACTGCACGTCACATCATACCAGTCTGTTGCTGAGTTCAACTGCCACCATCGTACCTGTGCTATCTGCGTGTTCCTGCGACGCGTGTATCGTCTGTAGTTGTATCTCAATCTATACATCTGTGACTTTCTCTCTAGACCTCGTGGGTTTCGTGTTGCTTGCGCCCGACAACTTCGAAAAACTGTACGCCACGCCACCAGATGCTCGAAGTACCCCGGTGTGTACCTAGGTGGACAATCTGGTTTTTCGCTGAAATTGTGAGGAAGTGACTGGTTGCGTCCGAATCACTGCTCCGCCCCACCTTCTGGAGTCACAGTGAGATTCCGCCATCCTGTCAGACAGATCGATAGATCGCTCGATCGAATGCGTGAGGCGTTCCCGTCCCGTCGCAAGGACGGACATGATGAATGTAACCAGACTGGTGGAGCAGGAGAACCGTATATCATGATAGGATTACAAGGACTCTCACGGGCTAGCAGAAGGTACAAATTAGTCGCATTCTATCCGACCAAGTAGAGAGACATCTATGAGATTGTACGCAAGCTGGATCCCACAGCCATCACTTGACGCTCCTCTGACGCTTCTTGTTGGAAGCATCACCCCCGGCCTGCTTCCGCTTCGAAAAGTTCATCTGCGCCGCTGAACCGCCGGTGGTCGCAGCTTTGGCTGTCGTTGTTGCAGCCGCCGTCTTTTCAATGACCAAAGTCTTTGGCCTCTTGTCAGGGCATTTGTCTAAAGCTGGCCATATGATGGAAGGATTGAACAAGCGCGTCACAAACTCGATCTTGAAAGCCTCGTGGGTGATCTTCGCAGCGGCCATGGGATCCTTGACGGCAGGTACAGTCGGCGACGCGCGCGTGTCTTGAGCGGACGTAGCCTCTGTACTCGCCGCAGTAGTCGATTGCGCTGAGCCGCGGGCTGCAGCTTGTGCGGCGGCAAGGGACACTGGATCCTCGCCGGCGAAGTCCATGATGTCTGCCGTCCAGCGAGTCGTAGTATGGCTCCCTTCGTTCGTCTTGGGCGGCTGGGGTCTGCTCAGGGCGTAATACCCTTTGAACCATCCCAATAAGATGGAGAGAAGATCGTTGATGGGATGACCCGGAGGAAGGGCACTGTTGGTGTCCGAATCCTCCTCGGTTGGCGGTAAGGCTTGCTCGTAGAAGTGGAGGAGATCCTGTTGCGGGGTCCCGTCAACGACTTTGCCACCAGTGAGCAGCGTGAGGTTAATCTCGCCATCTTTCATGGCGGCGAACTTGGCTGGGCTACTGGTCGGCCCGTGGTAGCTGGTGGAGTAGTCGTCGAAGTACTGGTATAGGAACACCCCCACGGAATCGTCCTTGATGTTGTGAGGGAGGAAGCGGACCGCAAAGTGCAACAGGACATGAAGAATGGATTCGAGATCGTCTGGGATGTCGACGATCCTGTGCTTGTCCAGAAGGCAATTGACGGAGAGGAACTGCCAAGTACCCTGCGTAGCACGTCAGCGTGATACTCCATAGCTTGAGCAACCTTGCGACTCACCGTTCGTTCCAGTACAGGGCACTCTTCTGAAGCAGCGTTGACTTGTATACCCTCGCCCATGACGTACTTGGCCGCCAGCTCCCAATCGTTCAACATCCCTAACCACTTGCCACTCTTCGACTTGCAGAGCAGTATGTTGCCAGAACTGATGTCGCGATGGATGTAACCTGCCTTACAAGCTTGCTCATGCGCTAAACATCGGCAATCGTCATCGGAATGATATACACAAATTGCAACGAGAAGGATTTACCTTGAATGCAGTTAAAGATGGCTACAACCAAGTGGGCGCCGCAATCGAATTCGCTGAGTGGTTTCCCGACCTCCTTAACTGTCAACCGATAATGATGATGAGGCTTCAGCTTGCAATCCTCCTTTCCACGAAGAACAGACCACTTCTGGTAGGAGAGGGTGGATTGGCCGGGAAGATCTCCGTGTTGAAAAACAGTGGGAACAAATTGGACCTCCGCGTCGTTGAGGGCCTTTAGTACGAGCCCTTCCTTCTGAAGGCTGGGATGATCGATACGCCATGCGTCCTTCAGATACACGAAGGGCTCCGTGGGCTCGCCTCTCTTGTTGAACGGTGGTACTGAAAGTTCGCCATTCTTGTTGAGTAGGAGCGGAAGGGCAACATATCCGCGTGTCCCGCGTCCCGCGACACCAGAAGCCTGGGAGTGAGGCTTGCCGACAGCGAACCAGTGCTCTGTCTCCGTCTGCTCATCGTACACCTGAAGCCTCCAGATCGGCCATGACTTGACAAGCGAGTCCCGAAACAGTCCCGCCGCATGGTCCTCCGCATCGTTGGTGACGCAGTTCTCCGCGTACTCACGCACCAGAGAGTGAAGATCATCGGTCTTCTCGATGCGCACGGCAGTGGGATCGTGTCCTTGGAACTCAGGTTTCTTGAGTCGACCATAGCGGACGAGGAACTCGGAGAGCTCCTGGCCTTGGGTAGCGTAGGGGATCTTCTCTGTGACGACCATGCTCGAGTGATCGAAGTAGATGATGCGAGCGCACTCTCGGAAGAGCAGGAGCATGTAGTGGAATTGGCGTTGCTGATGCCTGAAGACGAGCTCGGCGTACGACAAGATCTGGCCGAGGACCTTTTGGCGTGTTACAGCCTCGGGAGAGTTGTCGAGCTTCCTCTCGTCAAACGGATCTTGACTGGTTGAATCGAGCTTACACTCAATGCAGAGATCGATCCGAGACCAGTCCGTGCGCCTCGACTCGTCGCCCGCGGCGGTCTGGCTCTCCTCGGGTGCGAACTTGGCGGGGTACATGCCGCAGTCGATGGCTTGGCCGGTAGAATCTTTGGCATCTGACTTCCAGGCGGTGGTGACGAACTTCTGACCGGGGAAGATCTTCGAACCATTGAACTTGAACGTCTGGTTTGGCGTCACAAACACAATCATGAAAGGGTGGTTGGGATATGACTCACGAAATGGTCATACATTTCTCTCTCTGTCTTAAACTCGGGCACTTTTGCGAAGAGGTTCGTGATAGCCTTCGTTGACCTTGAGGGGGAGCCGAGGAAGAAGTGCTCGACGAACTGGTCGAGAGGGAGAATGTAGTTCTTGCCGTGCATGATGTCGGCGAGCTCGAGGCGGATCTCTTCTACAGTTGGAGCATAAGTTGAGTATTCATTACGGACAGCATTAACCGAGTCAGTCACGCCACTGCCGGTGGTAGACATGGCGGGGAAGGGGTACGGGGGGAGCGAAAGGGATAGGACAATCACTTACTGGGGTCGAGGGTGCGTTTTATGCTGTTCACGAGGTGCGTGATGGACGAATGAGATTTCAGATCGGCAATTGTAGGCCAAATAGAGCAAGTTCCAGCCGAAGCGACAATGGTTGCGTGGCGGCTCTGAGCAAAGCAGGTTCAAGTTTGGTAGGCGCCCAAACCACAGCGCCACGTGCACCCCTTGACCGAGGACCACCATGGTGCGTCCCAACCACCCACTCCAATCATTCGATTGAGCTCCGTGATTACTCTATATTTCAGCTCTATACAATTTTTATTGGTCAATGCAGCATCTTCATTCAACGACAAGTCCTGTGATGTTAAAAAATGCGACGGTGTCCCAGTCGGTGGCAGTGCTGACGGTGGTTAGAGTGACAGTCCAAGGATTATGGTCGTTGTAGCGTCTTATGCAGTATAGAGAGATCAGAATAAATGGACGTCCCACAGAATACTTCATGTGTACTGGGCTTTAGTAGTGGGGCGGGATGGTGCTTCAGGCCACCCGCGGTCGAGCCTGGACCTTGAAGTTCTGCAGCCTTGACCCCTACGTACCTCGAGATGACTAGTCTCGTGCTCGTGGCTTTGCTCCGCACGATGATTCGCCTTGGGCTCAATGCAACGCTTCGCCGCAGGCTCAGCAGAGTATGCCTAAGTGCATAATTTGATATGTACATAAATTCGCATTTTCGCACTGCCCGTGGGTTGGCCCCGCAAGATGAGAGAATCTGTGCGCAATGTTGATTATTTCGACCCGTGGCTTTCCCTCGTTGTTGGGTGAGATTCGCCTTTAGCTCATTGATATGTAACTTCAGTATCCTCGATGACGGCGGGATGCCTCCGGCATAAGACAGTCACACTTGGACGCCTCGCAGGCTCGGCCCAACAGGCGCCTCGAAGAGGACGGGACGGCCTCGCAAGCTCGGCCGCTGACATGGCAGAAATCACTGTATTATGATCATGGTGAAGGATACAAGAGAGAAACACGCATGCGCAGAGAACTTTCGTTCTGACTGCAACATCGCAACACATGCCATTTCCGATTCACGCCTGTAGGCTGTATGAGCTGAATTGAGCATTCGCGCCTCTTGATATGCAGGAAATATTGTACAAATGCACAAGCACGATCGCGAGGTGAATTATACTGTACATCAGATCCAAATCAAATCTATGACAAGACAGACATAAAGGAGGTACGTATGATGTCGTTCACTGCGCAGCCTCGGAAGCCTCCTGAGCAGCCTTGCGACGGCGTTTTGGTCTCTCGGAAGCCCCATCTGCTGGAGGACCGTCTCCGTTCTCCTCAGTCCCTTTGCGCTTGATGCCGCGCCCGCGACCACGCTTGCGCTTCTTCGATGCATCAATCTCCTCCTCATCCGAGCCATCGCTCTCCCCGCCCACAGGCTTGTACGCCGAAGCATCGGTGCCGAGTTTCTTGCTCCGCCGCGGCTGGAGTCTACGGCTTGCCGTGCTCGCGGACGCAGTTCCATTGCCGTTCGTCACCGACACCTGCGACGGCTCGCCCTCAGGTTCTTCGGCCTTGGCCTCTACGGTTGGTGCAGACTCTGGCTCGGGGTGCTCGTCTTTGACGCGCTTCTGGGGCCGCACGTCTTCCTCGTCGTCCTCCAGGTCGCTGAGCTCACTTTCAGAAAAGGACGCACTGGTCGCCGCACTTCCTCGCTCGGATAGCTTGCCCGCATGGCTCGCGGAACCGCCAGAAGTCGACACTGACGCCTGTGATGGAGGTGGTATAGCACGGGGAACATGATCCTTCGAGACGTCCTTTGCACGTCCAAAGGCACCGTGAGACAGTGTTCGCGCGCTGATGGACTCTCGCTGGGCTCGAGTGATAGTCTCCCCCTGTGTCGAATTCGCACGGAGACGCCTCTTATACTTGACGTTGTCGCCGGGCTTCGGGAGGTAGTACACCTCATTTTCGCGCAACAGGTCGACCCCGACGAGTTGCCGGAGCACTCCAAGAAGATATGACGAGAGATTGAGCTGTTCCACGTAGGGCCAGAGCTTGTCGAGGTCCTTGCTATCCACATTGCCGTGATCCTGAATGCGCTCTTCCTTCATGAGCTCGCCGTTGCCAAGCGAACAACCCGGCACCGCAAAATGGATACGACGGGCATGTCCAGAGCGGGGTATACTGATCGTGTGGTAACGGCAGTTGGCCCGGGTGACAGGTGAGCTCGAACTCGCAGAAGAGGCAACAGATGGTCGGGAGGGTAGAGGCTGCACTGGCTGAGGAGGTTTTGCGGGTTGAGATGGTGCTGGTTCGGCAGACGCTCGTGATGACTTCTCGCTTGCATTCGAAGGAGGGTTCGATGCTTGACGCTGAGGCGCCAGAGGGGGAGGAGCAGGAATAACTGGGGCGGCGGGAGGGGCAGGGGCCATTGGAGCAAATAGTCGTGCACCATGGTGGTGGCGGAGGATACCGCCATCATGTCGCAACGGTAATATTGGCTGGTCTCCATGACCAAAGATAGTGCGTAGTGTGGTCGGCGACGGTTGAGACAGGCCCGAATACGTGCTCGGGGCATTCGAAACGACAGATGACGCGCGAGAAGAGGCGCGGCTCCCCGGGATAAGCAACTGCTGTGCAGCAGCGGAGGAACCTCCTGAGGTTGCTTCGCTGGCGACGGAACGGGCGTCATCTTCGTCATCTGACTCTTCGCGTGCGCGCTGCTTGCCCTTCCCCTTGACCTTCTTGGACTTCAGAATGGGAGCATCCGGTGCCTTTCCTTTGTCGAGCGACTTCGCCGTCCGAGGTCTCAACAACCTCGTTGGTTTCTCAACGGGAGGCGACTTCCGCTTGCGCTTCAGCGGCCTGACCTCATCTTGGCTCTCGTCTACCGCCGTATCTTGGGAAGCAACAAATTCTGTCTCCTGAGACGCAGCCGGCTCTGACTCTTGAGAAGCAACGGCCTCCGTCGCTTGGATAGCAACAGGCTCTGCCTCCTGCTCCACGGCGGGTGCTAAGTGCTGAGAAGTGATGACTTCTTGCTCATGAGACGCAGCTGGCTCCGCTTGTTCGACCTCAGGCGCTGCGACAGCAGAAACCTCGATGGTGCCGTTCGTAACAGGGAGTTCTCTGAGATATCATGTGAGTCGGTAGTCTCCACGAGTGCACACAATACGTACTTGTCAGCAGAAGAAGATGCAATCGAGTCGTGGTCGTCGTCCTGCGCCTCCTGCGCCGATCCGTGTTGTTGCGTAACAGGCTCATCAGCGCTTTTCACGAAGAAGGGATCGTCGTCCTCGACAGGCAGAACGGGCAAGGTGTGTTCTTCCACCGCGGGTGAGCTCTCGGCACCCTCGTCCTCCGAAGGAACGTAGTCCGGATCGAGTTCGCCTTCGGCATCAGCGTCCGCATCGGTCGAGGGAGTCTCTTCGCGCTCAACCTCGACTGGATGAGACTTGTTGGGCTGGGCGCCGTTTCCCTGAACCTCGTCAGCTTGAGTCTCGATTGCGTGGACCTCGTCAGGGTGAACTTCAACCGGACTATGTTCTTCGGCCTGATCTTCGTTCGGTGAAGAATGCCCGCGCTGCTCCTCTGAGACTTCTGCTTGAGGCACGTCATCCTGAATGGGAGGAACAGAGACGTCTCGGGGAACGGCTTCCACGACGTCTGCATCGTTGGTCGAGACAACATCCTCCACTGAAGCAACTATCATTTCAGTGACAATTCGACACATCATTCGCTGAGAAGCTCACCTGAAGGCGCAACAGGGGTTGCAACTGCAGCGTCTTGCGCGACGTTGTCTGGGACATCTTCATGGGACGCCAGCTCGTCATCGGGCTCAGTGATCTCAACGGCAGGCAACTCGACTTCGGCGACCTCCTCTGGCTCAGGCTTAGCCTGAGGTGCCACCACAACTTCCTCGTCTCCATCGGCGTCTCCGTCCGCAATAGCTTCAGCTTCTTCCGACGGGTACTCAGGGGTGATGGATCCCGTGGTAAGCGGCGTGAACAGACCACTCGGACTATGCGCCACGGCGTTCTTGCGGAGTAGAGGGAACAACGCAGCATGTGTAGGGATCGAGGCAGCCCCAGCTTCTTTCTCGCCACTGCTGGATGCGATGGAGTCGACTGGAGATGCGGGCGATGCAGGAGACGCAGGCGTGGGAGCTATGCTAGCGGGATCAGGAACGGTGGGGTCCGCAGAGACGGGAGCAGGATAATCCTCAGTGGACGCGGCGGCCAGTTCAGTGTCAATGTGAACGGACGGAACCTCGGCAGTTGCAATTGGCTCGGTGCTTTCCGCAGAGGATAATCCGGCCTGAGGCACTTCTTCTGGTGCCGGAGTGACTTCCAGTTCCTGTATAAATGAATTATAAGCCATAATAGCAGGCCGACGTGGATGTGAGACATACCGGAGTACGTCGTCCTTCTGTCGCAACCTCTTCAACGAAGTATTTTCCGGAGTAGACTTCGACACCGTCACCAGACACAGAGACTACATCGATCTCAGCAGCAGGTGCAGTCGCAAGTTCATCCTCGTCGACTTCCTCCACAATGACCGACGGCTCAGGCGCATCTCCTCCTACCTCTGAGGACTTCTTCGCATCCTCCGCAGCCGTATCCTCATCCTCATCGGGATACTCCAGGAACTCTGCAGCTCCCTCATCGACAGCAGAAGCCAGCAGATCCTCGCCGACGTCATGAGGCACCGAGGAAGCGTCCTGGAAGTCGCCACGGCTAGGAGGGAGATCGCCGAAGTCAAGCTCAGTAGTACTGACGGGTTCAAACGCACCCTGCACGTCGGATCCCGGCGGACCCATGTCGCACAGACCAAAGTCGGTGTATTCGACGAAGGCGGTCTGCTCGTCGATGGAGCCGCCTTCCAAAGCGGCGGGAGCCTCCGTGGATGGTCCCCCTGGAGAAGCTTCATCGTCCTCGTCATCGCTGATAGCTATGATTTCGCTCTGTTCGCCATCAAGATGTCCGGGACCCGTGGCAACCTTCCCTGGGAATGCAGGCGGCCAGTTCCAATCGACGTGTCTTGTCAGGTGAGTGGGAGGCGGTGAACCAGGGATGTCGGTGGCAGTGTTCGTCGGAGCATTCTCGACATTTGTTGAACCGTACTCAATTGGAGGACCCTCGATATCAGCATATAAGTCATCGTCGACGAGGTCGCCGGTGTCGACTGCTGGGTGGGACGGCTTTCCGACAGTGGGCTGCGAAGGCTCTTCAATCGGAGAAGTGATGCCAGGGATGTAGAGCTTGTCCTCGCGAGGCGTAAGGTGAGATGGCGTTGCGTTCTCCAGAGTCTCTGGTAGGACGTCTCCGCCAGAGTAGAAGTCCTCAGCGTAAGTTCGTGGACCTTCCCAAGGATCAGGAATCTCAGGAGGTTGGGCGGACTCGCCAACGATTAGCTCTGTATGCAGCGTGCAAATAAGCCTCGGCAGGACACGTATACTGAGACCACATACCATCCAGGTCCTCTTCAGTCGGAAAAACGTCAGGATTGCCGTGTTCGAGTGCGCTTGCCGGAACGTCACCACCGGTGTATAAGTCTTCCGCGAACGTGCGAGGTCCGCTCCATGGATCTTGGATGTCAACATCTACTTCCACAGTACGAGGCGGGAAGGCTGAAAGGAAAGCGATCAGCATCAAATCGACGGCTGCGAACACGCCACTGAAGATCGAATACTAGCATGATTCATTACAGAACAGTTATATTCGAACAAGAACGCACGGTAATACGTTCCGCACAACCAAAATTGCTGGCAGAGAGTGACACCATGCTGGTGTGAAGAACCGATGACCAATGAGTACTCACGTTCGGCCTCTTCCTCTCCTTGCTCATTGTCTTCTTCGTCATCGCCGTTGATGATCCGCGCAGGAGCAACAATATCCGGCTTGCGCGCAAAGCGCGGTGGAATGGCACGTTGCGCAGGAAGATGCGCCTCCCTCTCTTCCTCCTCGTCGGAATCCAAGATTTCAGTGACCTCATGCGCAGAAGGCGGTCCGGGAGCAGGGCTACTGCGGACTTGTTGGTCGTAACCTTCAGAACCAGCGTCGCTGTCCTCAAGCTCCTCTTCGTCCTCATCCAGCGGAGCATGCCCGTGGTTCTCCTCGACAGAGCCGGCCTCGCTGCCCTCCGCGGCTTCCTCGTCATCGAACACTGGCGCAGGACCTGCAACGGCCTCTTCATCACTACTGCCGACCTCCTGTTCTTCCTCATCTTCCTCGTCATCTGAAAGAAGGTCAATGACCTCAGCTTCGCGCTGCTTAGGCGCCTGCTCCTCGTCCTCCTCGTCCTCCTCCTCGCTGGAGCTGCCATACTCCTCACCCTCAGACGCATCGTCCGAGGTGCCAGACTGTTCGTAGATACCTTCGTCTTCGTAGTCCTCCTCTCGTGCGCGCTCCTTGCCCTTTGCCAGGCGACGCGCTCTGACCTCGGCGAACGAGTCTTCGATGCCGTCTTCCTCTTCGGAGCTATGACGTTCGACGCGTGCTGCTGGTGTAGGAAGAGGAGGTGCGTCGTCGCGTCCCAGGGCGCGTTTCAACGCGCCGGTGATGTCGTCAATCCACGCGTCGAACTCGGGCTGCGTGAACTTGTCATACGGGTTGTGGATCGGTGCGCGGGGCATTTTCCCCGTACTCCGAGGAGTGGGATTCGGTGCGCCCGAATAGCGCGGTGTTGAATACGGTGTCGCCATCGCGTACGCAACACGAAAGGGCGAGTGGTTGGAGGAAGTGAGGGTGGTTGTGGTGGAAGACGTTCAAGCGCGGGGTACAATTACTTCTGGCCTCGGTTGGCCTCGGGATATAGAATGGTGATTACGTCAGCTGCGTTCAATTATTATCTTACTTACTCACCTTTCCTAAGCACTTATTGGCTTACTCCTTGCTTACTCTGACATACTTACTCCCGTACTCAGCCTTTCAACCCCCAATACCCAGAGCATCTTCCTCCAGGCTCCTTACCTCCTCTTCTTGAGGTATTCAGTGGCATGCTCAGGACTCTCTTACGTTCTACTAGTCTGAGCAACTTGCGTCGCAATTCCCTCCGGTTGTCACCCGTGCGCACCTTCAGAACAATGGAGCAGAAGACCCTCGACTGGGCGGCGGGACCACTAGTATGGATTGACTGCGAAATGACAGGTCTGATTCCGCGCAAAGACCGGTTGCTCGAGATAGCGGTACGTAGTACAGAAAGCTCGCATATCCATGGTTACCATGTATCATCCTCCAGGTTCTTATCACCGACGGAAACTTGAAGGTGGTCGACGAGGGTGTTTCGTACATTATCCGCACTGAGAGGGAGGTGCTTGAAGGGTACGTCGTCTTTTTTGTTTTGGCTACGCTTTCGGCGGTCTGACTGGGACACAGAATGGACGAATGGTGTCGGACTACCCACGGCGCGGTTCGTCATAGAGCCTGTGTGCATAGTCGCAGTAATCTATATCCTTCCCCAGAGCGGCCTGACGCAAGCATGCATCGAATCACCTCACACTAAAGACTTCGTTGCACGGGAAGTCCTCAATTATATCAAGAAATGGGTACCGAAGGAGAAGACTGCCGTGCTTGCAGGCAACTCTGTGCACATGGACCGTGCGTTCCTGGTGGAAGAGATGCCCGAAATAGTGAACTGGCTCCACTACCGGTAGGGTCTCATATCTACACGTTGAGCATCGTGAAGTCTGATGTTGATGCGCCATACGTCAGGATTGTTGGTGAGTCGTGTATCCGGGACAGTGTGGCTTCGTATTCTGAAAATTCGTCTGGCAAAGATGTCTCGTCTATCAAGGAGCTTGCACGAAGATGGTACTCTACGGCGACACCGAGCTCACCTCAGAGAGAAATAGCCCACAGGTGTGTTTGTTGCATATGATCATCGTTCTTGTGCTAACTGTTCGACAGAGCGCTGGATGACATACGTGGATCCATCAGAGGTACCCGCCGTTGTCGCGTCACTGTACCTATCTGACTTCGAATGGCAACAGAGCTACAATGGTACCGCAAGAACTTGTTCATGCCGCCGAGTCTGGCTCCCACAGTAGAGATGGGCCGACGGTACTAGTGATGGATCTCTCGAGGCCTGCCTTATAACACCGTGAACTGCATTGTGCGCTGTCTTCGTGGCCCGCCCAAGTATACAAGCAGTCCAGCTTCCCTCGTCTTACACCGAGAATTTTCCCGTCCCTACATCTCCGGTATGTAATCCCGCATAGTTCCCGTCAATTGTACTTCGTGTCCTGGTGTCTCCAAACACAGCCGGTTAATCCTTGGGGAAGACTGCTATCCAGATGTGGGGCCAGGCGCTTGGCAGACCATCGCAAACCGCTCCAGAGACGGCCTCGACCGACTCTCCAACGCAGAAGGACGCATCGAGGATATTATTCGAGACGCTGTCGCCTTGCCCTGTGCCTTTCAAGGGACGTCATGCTGATCGGACATATCACACGACTCGAAATCCTGCCCTTCCTCGCTGTTCTGGACGCGCGATCCTCCTCGCCTGCCTTTCCGGGCGTGTCGTGGGGGTGGCCTAACACCGCAAATCTCTGTAAGGCAACGATGAGCTCCGCCGTGCCTTTCTTGATTAATGATGCATCGACTCTATTTCCCCGAGAAGCCCAGAAGTCGTCATTGACTGAAGGCTTGTGATTCCGAGGTTGAGCCTGCTCGTGGCGAGGCATGGGCGCAACCGGTTTGCGTTCGCGCTTCTACCCCTTACAAGCGACCTTCACAAAGCATACCAGTGGCGCGTGCGAGATTGCTATAGACATGACTTCGACTGCAGCGGGTTGTTTTGTTCATGGCATCCGTGGTTTCATAGGTTGAACGAATGCGATTGTTCTGGGTGAGTCTCGATCACGGAAGTCAATCTTTGGATCTCAACAGCAACATCGAGTGCATTGTCAGGATCCATACGATACACTGTGCTCTTGGTGAGTACCCAGCTTTTAGCTGCAATCTCGGACTAACTACCACTGAAGGATATCGGTTGCGTAACAGACAGCTGCGTGCCACGCTCGGCCTACCTACAGTGGGTGACAGAGGTTGCTCTATCAAGACGACGGCCAGCTACAGCCTCATAATTCCAAATGCGGATAGGCCTCCTCCCCGCATCCCCCCTCATTCCGAGGCACGCCCCGCGGGGTGAACATCGGCGTCGCCGCCCGTCATGCGGGGGCGCGTGAGATCCGGGCCCGCCTCGATCTTTCCAAGACGTATGTATCTTCAATGCCACCAATTCCTGCATGAGAACGCTCTCGCCAGTACAGTACAAGACCGAGCCATCCGTGAACATCTCCGCGTCCACTGGAGGTCCAGTACGGTCGAACTTCTGGCTTCGTGGACAGATGACTCGTCGTCGACGGTACCTCGCGCCCGGCAATACTGCGCGTTCATTGCCACCACTGATCCCGCCGTTATCGCGCTCACGCCTTCTGCTGGTGCGACTGCGATACGTCATTCTAGCGACGGCGGGTGCAGAGCTAGTCGGCTAGGCCGCTCTCTGTCGCGCCTGGAAGAGTCGAAACTCCCGACTAAGGGAAATTCATCGGGGACGAGCGCACACCATCGTGGACGTTGTCGGTGATGATCGTCTGTGGCTCGCAGGAGGATCCCAGGTGCGATGCTCGTCAACCACGGTAATTTGTATTTGCACGTCTGCAAGAAGGGAATCCTTGCCCATATCGCGGGTATCTCGTTTGTACGTGAGTGCCATTGTCAAGGTGCAAGAGAACAATCTTACTGATAATCCGCTCGTTTCGTTCTTGAGCAAGCTTCGGAGACGCGCTTGCGCAGCATTCAACCACACTGACATAACACCTGCATCATCTTGGCATGGAGCTACAACGCTGACAAAGAGGACAGTTTGTCGTTCTCGGCGAAGCGTACCACTGGATCGGGACGTGCCAACGAAGGTCCAGTGGGCCCCGAACCGCTGCCCGCACCAAAAGGCTACGGAGCAGCGCCGTACCATGGAGCGAACCCATGGGAGGCACTCCGGCACGCCCAGCGGCATCCTTATGAAGACTGCGACTCGCACCCCGGTCCCGTGGGACGTAACCCGTTTAGACGAAAGCGCGCTCGCACTGCGTCGCGCCATTGACTCACCATCCGTTCCGGTTGAAAGCCCGTGTGTGAAGACCTACGCCGCATGGGAAGAGAACGATACCGTGCCTGGTAGGTGACAATCATCGTCCTCATCCTCATATATGCAGAACAGTTGACCGAGACGTCCAGCGAGATGTATCACAAAGCAGGTCTACTTTCAGGGCATCAGTCGTCGAGTGAATGCAGAGAGAGCACGTAGCATCGAGACCACTGAAGATTTGACGCGTGTTTACCTCGACCACGGCAGCATGTATCTGGTGCGAAGGCCGAGCTACGGTACCGGTGACTTCAGATAGGTAAGTTCAATCCTTCATTCACAGCGAGCCACTGCTCAATATAGCGCGTTCTTTCTAGAGTTGCAACGAGCAGCTCAGTTCGAGGCTGATGCAGCCTTGCCGAGAGCAAAGTGTGCTTGATTCCACGCCTCGACCTCCCGGCACCCACGTGCGAAAGGCGCGCCGTTTGGACAGCGAAGTCATCTCTCTCGATCACAGCGAGCCTTCGGTATCGGCGAGCATGTTGAAGCACGACGTTGTCTGCAGGACGGCGGACGAGTATCATGCGGAAGCACGACCGTCCTCCCAAGGCAAGAACATAGCCACAATCAAGATCGGGTCATTTTCGCGAGACGCCGAAGGTTACACGGCGAGTGTCTTCCTCCCACCACCCCTCTCCCATGCTGATGCGGCCAGTGGCGTGCGCGATAAGCTGTGCGAAACGCCTCGATCTGCCACAGAGATGGCAGGTTCCTCTCTTGCCCACCCCGGCCATGATTGACGGTTTCCCAAGGTCTTCCCGGATTTCCGGAGAATGTATTCGCGTACACCTCGGAGTCACCCCGCAGTTAAAAAGACTTCGGCCTTTCTCTGGGGTCACGACTGTGCCCGTCATTGAGTTCCATCTTAAGCCGCCAGCCTCCTAGGCTCGTGCGCCCCCCTTCCCCAGAGCTCCTTATCTTCCTATTTCTCCTTCCCCGCGGTCCGCCTTGACATCACCCCCGCGATCCCCGCCCAACCAGTCTTCCCCTTCACTCCTCACGCGGCATGTCTAAGCCCGAGTTTGTTGACGACCCGGAGAAGGGTACTCTGGACACCCTCACGCCTCTGCCTGTCCTCCCAGTCTCGTCGAAGGCTGTCATCCAGGATGCTGCCGTTGGTCTTGCTGCGCAGTCAGGGAAGAAGGAATCACAAGTCGAACTCGCATTGGCGACGTACGCCAAGAAGGATCATGCCTCCGCCAGCAAGCCAAAACGAAGGGTCAGCAAGTGGGTTCGCTTCCAACTATGGTTCAACACATACCGGTGAGTCTACTGACCATTGTGATGACGGTTTGGTTGACGTCTCTGCAGGAAGTTCTTCATCTTCGTAGTGACGTTTAACGGTGTTGGTCTTCTGCTCGCCTCGCTCAACATCTGGACATACCCCCGGCGATACACCGGTGCCTTCGTTCTCGGCAACCTAATCTTCGCGATCCTGATGCGGAACGAGCTCTTTGGCCGGGTCCTGTATCTGATTGTGAACAAGTGCTTCGCCAAGGTATGCATGCATTGCGTTCACGAATCTGCGACGTGCTCATGATCTACCTCCAGTGGACGCCATTATGGTTCAGACTAGGGTGCACGTCCGCCTTGCAACACTTGGGCGGTATTCACTCTGGCTGCGCAACGTCCGGCTTCGTCTGGCTAATCTTCCGAGTAACGCTCATATTCATCGACCATAAGGACAACCACGATGCCGTCCTGATCATGGGAGTCATCACCAACCTCGCTGTCTCTATCAGCATCCTCAGTGCGTTCCCTTGGGTCCGCAATACGCACCACAAGTACGTGGCCGCCATCTCCGCTACTTCTCTACACGCGTTCTCACGCATCTTGGCAGTGTCTTCGAAAGGCACCACCGGTTCATCGGCTGGTGAGTACCTGACTTCCTGATCCGGCTCCGTAGACGCGCTTCGTACTCACAGTCGTCGCCGTAGGATTGGTCTTCTCTCAAGTAGGTATCGCTTTCTTGGCGCACGATGTCCAGAGGGGCGGATTGGTCGCACGCACTGGCCACGGGCCCCTCTTACTGGCGGGGCCGCAGCAGGCCGCCGCACCTCCATGCGCTCCATGACATCTCATCGGATGTTGCGATGTTGACGACCATGTCTTTTCATAGCCTGGGTCTTCGTCGTCCTCGGTGACAGTTATGACCTCGACACCCACTCCTGGAACCCAGATGGGATCCGGGTGATCCGCCAACAAGACTTCTGGTTCGCCTTCGGTATGACTGTATTGTATGTCTTCTTTCTCCACCCTCGGCGCAATATGCCGCCATGCCCTAGAAGTGATTCGCTGACACTCGCTCGGGTCCGTCCAGCATCCTGATCCCGTGGTTCACCGTGCGAGAGGTCAAGGTCGACATCGAGGTGGTGAGTACTCGTACCCAAAGCAGGCATAGCGTCGCCCCATGTGTGCGTCCGACTGACGCTTCTCTCCGCCAACCGCAGCCGTCCCCTAAGGTGGCAATTTTGCGCTTCGAACGAGGGATGCAGCAGGGCCTCCTCGCGCGGATATCTCGATCCTCGATAATGGAGTACCATGCGTTCGGTATCATCTCGTGAGTGTCTCCTCGGCATGCGTTGTGTGATCTTCGCTGACGGCGGCCGTCCTATGTCTGTCAGAGAGGGTACGCATGCAAAGTACCACTACCTCATCTGTGGCGTGCAGGGTGACTTCACGCGGTCGCTCGTCAACGAGCCTCCCACACACGTCTGGACGCGGCAGCTGAAGGTGCGTAGATGCTGATTCAGCTGCGGGCTTGCATTGACATCCTCTCCAGTTTGCCGGAGTGTCGCACACATCGACATTGTACAAGCGGGGTATCCGCGTGTGCACTGGTACCGGTCTCGGTGCTGCGCTCTCCACATGTCTTCAGGTGAGCTTCTCGACGTTGACTGAAACACTCATGACTAACGCGATCGTACCGTTGACCAGAACCCCGACTGGTCAGTGTCCATCTGCAACCGATAGAGCCCGTCGGAAGTCCGTTGACATTGACCCGTCATTCCCGTCTTGCAGGTACTTGATTTGGATTGGCTCCGACCAGGAGAAGACGTTCGGACCAACGATCTCTGGGCTCATCCACAAGCACATTCAGCCAGAGCGCATGTGTCTCTGGGACTCTAAGGCACGCGGTACGTCAGATGTTTACGCATCCGTTCAATGCCCGTCGGCCGCTAATGCAGGTCGTGTTGCTTCGACAGGTGGCCGTCCGGACGTGATGAAGCTCGTGAAGGACGCATACCACTCTTGGGGCGCCGAGGTCGTCTTCATCACTTCAAATTGGGCAGGTAACAAGGAGATCATGGAAGGGTGCAAGGAAGCCGGCATCCCAGCATTCGTATGTCTCTCCATCTTCCTCCTGTCGCAATGCGGAGCCGGCTGCTCACTTCCCTCCTTACAGGGCACACTGTGGGACTTCTGAACGTCCAATCGTCAGTGCGGGGGCACCGCCTACCGTACTCCACGCTACCACCTGCAACCGAATGGGTGCCAAGCACCGTGGGGACTTGCAGCATAATAATAGACCATACCGTGCGACGCAAGAAAGAGTATTCGCCCTCCGCTGTCCAACCCACCCTGTCGCACCATACTGTCATTATCGATACTGCCTCCTCACGCCCCTGGCCTCCCAGCAACACGCCCGTATACGCACGTATTTTATTAGTCCGGCTCAAATGTCTTGTCCACACGCATCGCCCCGGGTAGTCTAGATACGATGTCCCTTACCGTTACGTTTATTCCCAGTCTCGGCACCGGTTAACTCGAATGAATTTCCCGGACGTGGCATGTAGTGCTCGCGACGGGTCCTTGTATTGTAGCTAGTTAGCATCAATTTCGCGACGCAATGTAACCGTTTCTTCTCACTCACCGCGATGTTTGTGGAGCTAGCTCATCTGACAATATCGACTCCAACATGCAAGGATGAACACGACATGGAAAGAAAGGGTTGAATACATAAAGTTCCAATAGCAAGTGATACATCCAAGACAGCTCATCGCAAGATCGCCCAATCGTCCCTCGCAGGATCCCCAGGCGGCGGGAACACTCCATTCGGGTTCGCCCCATCCCGCTGCTGCTGCTGCTGCCCAGGCTGCCCGTTCCCGTTCCCATTCCCATTCCCATTGGCCTGCCTCCTTCGCTCTTCCTCCTCCCTCCGTATCCGGTCCACCCACCGCCCGCGCACATACAGCAGCACCGACACCATCAAGCACAGCACGACCAGCAGCATCGTCTCCGCAAACTCGTCCACGTCCTCTTCCTCGCGGTACCGTTGCCCGCGCGTCGCCGCATCGAAGTAGTCTTCAGGCCCGAAGTCGCCCTCATTCTCCGCCTCCGCCCGCCGCCGATCACGTGCCCACTGCACAGGGTCCTCGTCTTGTGGGGCGGCCCGTTCGTCCTCGTGCTGCCCGCGGCGTCGGCGATTGAACTCGTCGCGGGCTTTCCCCATGTACCACGTCCCGTCGTCGAACTCCTCGACCTCCTCAAGTGTGCCCTGGCCCTCGGCTTGGTCTTGGCTGCCCTCGATCTCAGGACTGTCATAGTACGACCGGCCTGCTTTATACCCGGTTAGTTGACCGCATCTGCCACGGAACCCGACTTTAAACGTACTGTTCTCCTCTTCGCCGTCCCACAGGGTCAGACCGTTTTGACCGCCCATCAACGTGTGCCAGATACTGCGTACATGCAGCTTGATGAGCGACAGCAGGATGGGAAGATACGCCTCCGTGTTCGTGTCGTATGCCAGGTCATAGTGACGCTTGGCCAGGTGGAAGTCCTACCAAAGCCGAGTCAGTCAGACCTCACGCACGCAACAACTTGGACACGACTGACCTGAGGCACGCCGATGCCATTCTCATACATCCAGCCGAGGTTCCACATCGCCAGCGCACTCATCTGGGTGTCGGCAGCAGACTGGTAGTACCCGGCAGCCTTCTCCCACCGCATGGACTCAGGTTCGTCCGGTACGCCGAGACCGTAGTAGTAGTAGTCGCCAACTTTGACCAACGCATCGACGTTGCGCTGCGCAGCGGAGCGGATCCACTGAGTGAGCGCGAGGCGGGCGGTGTCGTTCGACGGGGAGTATGGCGCAAAGCGTGTGAAGCGCAGGATACTCTTGTCTGAGACGAACGTCAGCGGGAGTGCACCCGAGGAGAACTCGAACCTACCCTGGTCGAGGACGTAAGCCAGGTTGTTCTGCGCGACCTCGAAGCCACGCTCAGCGGCGATCCACCATCTGAGCATGGCCATCTCGCTGCCGCGCTCCGTGCCGAGGCTCCATACGTAGTCGGCATCCCTGAGCATATCGTCATCCCACGTACCGCGCTCCGCGACGAGCTTGTAAAAGGAGACCGCGACCGCGCACGAGCTTCCTGCAATCTCGTTCGGAAGCATCTTGCTGCGCGCCTGCCTTGACTGGATGTCCGCGAGGTAATAATAGGCTTCGAAAGGAGACCCCTGGCGCAAAGCAGTTTCGAAGTACGCAGTGGCGAGCTTCAGGTCGCCGCGCTCTGTTACCGGTCAGCGCGATCCTTGCAGCACGAGCAGTAGAGACGTACCATAGTGATACTTGCCGATGTTCACCTGCGCCTCGGCCAGCTCCTGCGTGGCCGCAGCGGCGAAGTAGTTCAACGCCTTCTTCATGTCCTTCTTCCCGTCCACCAAACCATCCCGCCAGATGATCCCCAGTCCGTTGTGAGACTCCTTCTCGCTGTATTCTACGCCCCGCTCGAACCACATCTTGGCCATTAATGCGTCCTGCTTCACACCCTCCCCACGCAGATACATCCGTCCGAGGTACCCTGCAGCCAGGGCTGCGTAGCCTGCTGATATCGGGGTCTCCTCCTTCGAACGACGATCTGGCTGGCGTGGATCGGCAGGATCTCGCGGCCAGATCTGTCGCGCGATGCGGAGGAAGTAATACCGCGCACGGTGGAAGTCACGGGGCACGACACTCGCACCATCGCCGCCAGACGCGATACCGCCCGGAGCACCGTAGATGCTGCCCTGGTAGTAGATCTTGCCCAGCCGGTATGCGAAGTCGACCTCGCCGCGGTCCGCGTTGAACTATTGTGTGTCAGTCAATACTGACAAGACAGAGACTGAAGCACGAGACGTACGAGATAGTACTCCATGAGGTCGTCCCAGGTCTCGCCTGCTGCGCGTGCGTTCGCAGTCTTGATGACCGCCCGACCTGCATTGGGACCCGTCGATGCGACGCTGGCCCCAGGACCATATACGCCCCCTACAAGATCCGACAGTCGAGGCGGAGTCAAAGGAAGGGTCCGCCCACCAGGAGGGCCAGACAGAAACTTCGCCATCGCTGCGTCGCAGTGAGCGGAGGCAATATGACTGATAATGGCCACAACATACCTTGTTCTGCCGCGTCTTCGTAAAAGTCCAGTGCTGCCATGCAGTTTTCACCCACACCAATCCCGGACCAGTAGCGATATCCCATTGCCATCTGCGCTCCCTTGTGGTTTCCGTGAGCGGCGAACGTCATGTAGAGCTGCGCCTTCGCTTGGTCGACGGGCACTACGCTGTGGTAGCCGGTGCTGTGGAAGAATCCAACCAATGATTGCGAAGACGCATTGCCAGTGAGATGAGCATGGGATTGGAAGGATTCGTACGCAATGTGTGGATCTGCAGGGAAGTAGGAATTTGGCGGAAACTGGCAGTTCCGTCAGCCGAGGAGTCGCAACCGGAGCGCAATGTCGCGCAGAGAAGGAGCGAACGCACTCACCAAGGAGACCTGACCAAGCGTGTACAGTGCGTCCGTGTGCCCAAGCTCCGCGGCATGCTGCAGCAGGTCGATGACCTTCACCGCCTTCCCCTTGAACTCCTCATCTTTCTTCCGCCCACTCGTGAGTTCACGACCAAAGAAGTCCGTGACGACGCTTGGGATCCAGGAGTGGTTCCGGAGTTTGACCAATATTCGCATGGCACTCGCTATTGGTCCCTGGCCCTGGATACTCGGGAGAAACGCAGACAAGGGGATGTTGCTAGTGTGATGCGACGGCTCTTCGGATTGCATCGGAGGGAGAGCTGTCAGGGTGGCGAGGGTAGACATGGCTTGCTTGTACGCTCTGGATGCTACCGTATCAGAATTAGGGCCGATTCTTTCGGGTACAAAGCCGCAGCGTACCTTCCACAGCAGTATCAATGGTTTCCACGACCTCGCTGTGTTGCGTAGATGCGTCCTAAGTGGGGATATTGAGCACCTCATGGAGGTCTCTGAGACGAAGTGGAACTCACATTCGCAGTGCCCGCCGCCGCGAGAGCAACCACGCAAAACGCAGCTAAGCTCGCCTTGCGCATCCTTCTCTTCGTCGACCCCATCTTCTACAGCGAGTGACGGAGAACAGATAGTCGTATTGTGGTCGTGGCGGTAGCGGTTAAAGTACACGCCAACCGGACACGTCGGCCAACCCTACGACCCAATCAGGGCACCTAACCCCACGCTATGGTCGGCCAGAGTCTGTACGCCGGCCTCGCATGTCCCGATATGTACATTCTCCGCCTCTGCTGCCCGCGTCGCACACGCTTTCCTCTCCTCGCCCCCCATCGCTTCCCCGTCTGCCTCGCCTCTCGCCACGCCTTCAAGCGCTACCCCGTCTGCTCGCATGCTGCCTGCTCCCGCACCGCATGCGCTCTTGTCCCACGCCCTGTCTCGCCCTCGACATCCGCCCCGGCAGGAGGCACTCCTCTGCAGGCGGAGCTCTCGAACGTGTTCCCTGCGCGAATACGCGGAGCCCAGTGCCAGTATTGCAGACTCAGCTTCCCGTGCGTGCGGGTTCTCGGACATGGACGATCAGAAGCAGGGTGCGTTCGATGTGGGACGGCCAACCGGCGACCGGCATCTACGCCAGTGCATCCATACGCACCTTTATTACGCGACGCCAGCCTGCACAGGGAACAGGTGAGTTCTCATCAATCATTCCGACATAGAACCCGCATCCGTACCGTACTACAACGTGACCCGTCTGTACTCTTTACTTCAAAACATGAAGCTCTGTCAATTTGCCTCGTCAGGGTGTGCATCCCGTCTGCTCCGAAGGACTCAACATACCTGCAACACCCGCGGGCGAACGCCGTGCCTCGGGTATACGCCGCATTCGCCCTCTTCGCCCTTGTCGCCCTTGTCCAGCAGCTGCAGACGACGATCAACACGAACAAAAGCAACACTACATCCATCTACGGTACGCCCTCCCATCGTTCTCGCGTGCTCACCGCTCCTCTCTCCTCCGCAGATTCTGTACCTAGCCCAGCACATACATCGTCAGTCCAGTCATCATGCGTTCATGACCTCACCATACTCACCTATGAACACTCAGACGCGCCCAGTCAGTATGCGCCGCGGTCCAGAGCGACGCCGAAGATGAGAAGGACAACGACGAGGATGACGTCTGAGGCAGTAGAGAGAGCGGCGGTCCACAGGTGGGCGACTAGATACTGGGCGACGCACCTGCACAAGCACTTATCCGCCTCCAGCCCAGGACAAACACACCACGCCCCGCTGCATGCTCGCTCCTTGGCTCGCACTTTCGACGGCGACTTGCCAACGCCGTCCCCAGTTCAGCTTGTAGCGAGCTCGGTGCTCGAGCCGCGTCCTGTCGCGTCGCCATCCGAGTCCGCGTCTTCGCTCCTCAGCTCGCACCTTCAACGGCGACTTGGCCAGCGCCGTGCGCTCGAGTTGCGTCGGGTCGCCATCCGAGTCCTCGGTACGGCAACAGATCTCTAGCGGAGGTGTGCCCGAGCAAGGCTCGTTCGCCGTCCGGTACGTACCAAACTCACTCTCTATCCATCCGCTCTACTAACAGATATCTCGCCGATACCACGCGAGCGTTGCACTCGCATTCAAGAGACGTGCATCCTGAAGATACAATGCTCGATAACACGGAGAAAGACTCCGCGCAACTCGATCTCGCCGGACCCGAACGGTGCTTCCCATCGCCGTTTCGACCTCGCAAAGCCCAGGCTTCCCATTCACGTCCGCCCATTCAGGTTCAAGCTCAAGCTCAAGGCTCCGGTTCGGGCTGCGACGCTCGATGCGGAGACGCGTTCGGGATACAACTCGCATAATGAGATTCACGCATCTTCAAGAATCGATCACTGAGCTTGGCACGACCATCGGGCACGGCATCACCAACTTCGCCGCCGCCCACAGACAGCTGATCTGCCATCGAGGAAAGTGAGTCCGGACGGCGACACAAGCCTCGAACGTTTTCCAATGTGCTCCTGGCTGTAGTAGGTGGTGTCTCGTCGAGCATGCAGGTAGGAGAGACTGCTCGGCTCGAGGACTAGTTGTTATACCTCCTCGCACACGGGCCTTTGAATGCAACAAATCGTTATCATCCTTCAGATCATTCTCGAATTTGGTATGTACAAACGCGCCGCCTGTGCGGACTAACCAGCCGTCCCATTCGATAGTGCACGCTCATGTTCCCGGTGCCCGCACATAGCCCCCGCTGCATCCCGATGGCTTCGCACGGCCAAGGAGATTTCCTCCCGAGGTACGTACCTATTCCCTTCGCTAGAGATACTCGTCACTCATGGCGTCAAGGTGCATAGCTGGCGTTCGGGTCAGTACTTTGCTCGCAATTCGGTACCGCTGACACCGTCACGCCAGGCACCAGAGACCGCGGCAAGGTCCAAGTGGGTGTGGTGCGTAGTGTCTCCGATCTAGCAATGAACTCGGCAGTCTAGTACGTACCCCGATCATGTAGTCTCGCTGTGCGCAATGAATACCATTCTACTGATCTTACTCTGTGTCGATCTAACGCCGGCCTGCCTCAGCGCACGCGTCCATAGACACTGAATGTTAACCG